>NC_086017.1:176562196-176865227 GCF_029281585.2 Gorilla gorilla gorilla
TCCTGACAAAAGATTATTAAGCTTTGTGTAACTGTTGACTTTGGCAAGAAACTCATTATTAAACTAAGAATGTTTTTGTCGGCTGGGCGTGGTGGCTCACGCCTGTAATCCCAGCACTTTGGGAGGCCGAGGTGGGCAGATCACGAGGTCAGGAGATCGAGACCGTCCTGGCTAACGCGGTGAAACCCCGTCTCTACTAAAAATACAAAAATATTAGCCGGGCCTGGTGGCGTGCGCCTGTAGTCCCTGCTACTCAGGAGGCTGAGTCAGGAGAATGGGGTGAACCCGGGACGGGGAGCTTGCAGTGAGCAGAGATCGCGCCACTGCACTCCAACCTGGGCGACAGAGCGAGACTCCAACTCCAAAAAAAAAAAAAAAAGAATGTTTTTGTCCTTTAGATGTGGGATATCAGGACACTTCCTGGCTTTGTTAAGTTCTGGGTCTGTTTAGCAGACATTATTCATCTATTCCCTTAACTGGAAATATCTTAAATATCTTGTCACTAGGAATGCTCATCCTTCTGGGAATGCAACCCAGCAGATCTCAGCCTCATTTTACCCAGCCTCTATTCAAGATGAAGCTGCTCTGGTTCCCACGACTCTGATATAAGAATAATTTTACAGCAATTAGTTACAAAAGACTAATATATTCACCAACTAAGATCCCTCTGGCAAACTTTCTCTTATTTTGGAGTTGGCAAAAAGCATGATAAAATTTATGACCAGCCAGAAAAAGCAAAGGCATTATATTGTGGTATCCAGCAAGATAAGAATTCTACAGATTTGTCTTTTTTGCTGAATTATATATGGAAAGCTTTTAGAACAGGTACTGGCACATACTTGGCACTCCAGTCAATAAATAAATTTTGAATAAGTAAATTTTGTTTTCTAGGTGAATACTAGTATTAACAGAATTTAAGATACTTCCTAGTAAAAGCCACAATTTAAATCTCTTCAATTATACCATGTTTTGTGATGCTTTTCAGTATGCTTTCTTATATTTTATTTGATCCTGACAATAATTCTAGAGATGAATAAAGAAAGTGTGATTGATATCTTTTAACAGATTGTCCAAGGTTAAGTAAATTTTCCATGATTACATAATTAATTAAAAAAATGTGATTTCATCTTGATCTTCTACCAACTTCTTTTTCATAAAGCAGGTATTTTTAAGCATCAGAATTTACTGTTAATTGAAAACTTTTCATGATTTTAAATAATTATCCAGGAGCCATAAATAGCATTCATTACCTTGTTTCATGAAAATAGTTTATGAAAATAGTACACTATATGAAATACTCAATACTTATTGATAAATATGTAGTGAAAACAGAATCTTTATGGCTTCATGAATTGCCTTTTTCTAGCATTAAAACTATCTGAGAATAGGCTCTGTTTATTAAGTTAGTTCTTTAAATTAAGGAGATTCTACTACTGATTATTTGTTTATCCTTTTGTTTAAAAATGAGTAACCATGCTCTAACTCCTCAATAATTTTGTTTTCTTATCTAATACATTAACTTTTATTACCCAAATATGATACACAGAACTCAAGCTCTTGTAAATAAGTGTTAATTACAAATAATATCCAAGGTCCATTGTTTGTAATGGTTTGTTAAATAACATTAAGCAGAATTTTGTTGTTATTGTTTGTTTCTCATTTAGATTAGCTTTGCTTAGGTTTAAATGAGAACAGCTTATAATATTTAACATACCAATGCGAAGCGTGACTTCTAAAATTGTAGTTATAATAAACAGTGTTTCCCTCATCTGTTTGAACATGAAAAAAGTTTCTCCCCTATAGGGCATCTTGAGAAATTACCGTTCGTGGATCACACTCAGAGTTGTAATGGCCAAGGATTTTATCTTATATTTAGCTAACTCTTCTGAATTAATGGTTGTCATTACTGGTTTCTGTAATTCATGGTTCTTCCACTATTTTAGATTGTTTCAACTATAAGGGGGTAAATGGATAAGTTAAGTGTTCGTGCAATTTTTATTAAATAAAATGAAAATAGGAAAAGAAAAAAGGGAACGCTAACCTACTTTTTATCCGGTTCATTATAAGGTAGTGCAAGACACCCTTAGACCTATCATGGGATACATAGATATGGTTAAGTTGTCTGGTTTACATTTCTCTACATTCAGAATTAGACAGTATGTATTTCTTTCAATGATCTATAATTCACATTTTGTAAATACTATCTTCTATCTATGTGCATCTATAATTACATTGTTAGAGTATTTAACTATAATATATTATTCTAATGATTGTATAGCCAATAAGCCCAAGCTGCATGCAGTGATAATTAGCTTATTGCAAAAATACAGAAGAAAGGCAATCAAAGTCCATACATAATGGTCAACCCACTGAAGGGTCTTAGTTATGAAATATTAACCAACTGAGGACATGGTTTGAAAAAAGTTACTTTAGCAAAAAGAAAAAAGGAAACAAAGCAGATAACAGATACAAGAGGCATGTCCATGAGCATGGGCATGTCTATGAGCGTACTATTCTGATTCATAACCAGATCTCATCATAGATGAGAGGCCACATGAGTTAACAATGATACAGCAGAAGACAGGAGAGATGGGAAATATCTGTTGACTTTAGTCTTGGAAGATTCTACTTTGAGTGGCAATTTTAAAGAATATCAGGAATATTATATTTCTTTCCCTCATAGATCCAGTCTCACTCCTTGATTCTCCATTGGATGCTTATTTACATTTCCTTACATTTTAAATGTTGTATAAAGACCTTCCACTTTTAAAAACCATATAGACAAAGTATAGAGGCTAAATATAACTACAAACTATAACAAAAATATTGAATGTTAATTTATATAAGAATTGCTATATACTTTGATGTGCATTACTCTATATATATGTAAAACTCATATATTCCTATAAAATTAAGGTTTAAATTATAAAAATAGATAACTGAAGATTTGTTGAGGAGAGGTTGAAAAAAGTGTAAGTACTTTTTACCTCCTTGGGCTTCTCCCACAGTTTTTCCAAAGGCTGCAAAGCTATTATTTACATCTGGTTCCCTAGAAGCTGACCTCCAATAGGAAATTTTATGCTATTGATTTATTAAGATAGTGTTCTCAGGAGAAACAAGTAAGGGAGTGAGGGAAGCAAGGTGGAGAAGGAGAAGGAGCTGCACAAGATGTGCTTTCAGGTGAAGACTAAGTTCGTTCTGATCCCCTGTGAACTTGGACCACAAATGACAAGACAGTCTGTCATCCCCTGACATCAGGAAGCGGGGCTGTTGTTCACCTTCAACACCCTCGTTTGTGATTAACCGTGGGTTGCAAGGTGGAGGGAGGGAAAGGGTGAACCAGTCTAACACCCAGTCACTTTTAGGAAGGTGAGTGTGATAGTTAATTTTATGTCTCAACTTGACTGGGCCATAGCACACGGAAGCATTTGGATGAATATTAATCCGGATGTTTCTGTGAGGTTGTTTCTGGATGAAATGAACATTTTTGTAGACTGAGTAAAGTAGTTTGCCACCTCTCCCGATCCAACAATGTGGGTGGGGCTCATCCAATCAGTTGAAGGCCTTACTAGAACAAAAATGCTGACCTTTTCATGAGTAAGGGGGGAAGTCCTCCTGCCTGACTACCTTTGAACTGGGACATGTGCCTTTTTTTTTTCTGCCTTCAGACTCAAACTAAACATCAGCTTTTCCCGGCTCTCAAGCCTGCTGGTCCCTGAACTAAAACTCACATTATCAACTCTACTGGTTCTTAGGCCTTTGGAGTCAGACTGGAACTACAGCATTGACTCTTCCGGAACTCCAGCTTACTGACTACAGATCTTGGAACTTTTCAGCTTCCACAACCATGTAAGCCAATTCCTTTCTAATAAATAAGTCTCTCTCTGTATATACATCCTACTGGTTCTGTTTCTCTGGAGAATTCCAACTAGTGAGGTGAGAAATAGCTTCTATAACATAAATGAAAACTCCAGAAAATATTGGTCTTAAAGTAAACGTTGTTTCTTATGAAACGTTTCCTGTGATTTAACCCCATATTTACTGTCTAAATGTATCTGTCTAAAATAATTTTCAGGATTCTAATTTCACTGAATTTTTATACAGGTACCCTATCATTCACTTTCAACAAAGCTATTCTATATACTAAATTACCGCTGTGTTCTTTTTGGAAACCTAATATTTAGAAAAATCCATAAGATAATCTATCTATTACTTAAACCTGAAACACTTAAATCTATCTATTACTTAAATTTATCTATTACTTAAGGCTGAAATACTTACTTTTTAGCAAACATTTGCTTTGTTACCTATTTCTGAGAGTGCAAAAGCTTCCTTTGAAAATGAGACATAAAATCAAGAAATGCAATTAAAGCTTTAGTACTGGAAATTTCTCAGAGACTATCTTGTCCAATATACTTTTTTTTCCATACAAGTAAACTGAAGGAGAATATGAAGTCAGTAAGCAATAGGGGACATATAGGAGAAAACTTTTTACTTTACATTTTTAAGTTTTAACACCTTGATCAGCAATTATTTTTAGTTGTAGCTTAGTATAAAGTCATTTATATACCATACATTTTTAATGTTGAAATCTTATTGCTTATGGTTCTAAATTCAACTCAAAAAATGCCTCAGGTGCAATTTGCCAGTAAATATTTTATTAAAAGAATGTATCCTTCATAGAGAACAGATTATAGTGAACACAATGTAGCCATTGTTTTTAAAACAGTTTATTACTACAAATCTTTGAAAAAAAATAATAATGGTGGTTGATAACAATATCAACATAGCCATATTAACACATTTTATCAAATATCCCTGTGAGGTCAGTACTTTCATTAACCTATTTTCATTAACATATGATTAAACTGTGGTGTCTGAACTCAGTTGTCCTGGCTCACAAAATGGCCTTATCAACCACGATATTCTTCTCTAGAGCAAACATATTATCAACACAGAAACTACTGTTTAAAGCATTTGAATATACATTTAAACCATTTTCATACATATTTGCCGGAAACTTATATGAACTAAATACTATTTTACCACTTTTCTTGTTTTGGCTATGAAATAAAACATTGAAAAATTATTGGGTGTAACCTAGTGAGGAAGTGGAAAACCATGTGCTTTAGTCCTTCCCTTAATCAGTGTGTGAGTAATAAAGCTTGCTATTTAATATGAAGATGATGATCTTGATCCACTGTCAAAGGACATGTATGTGGGGCTGCTTTCACTGTTAATAAAGGATTACATAAGCTATACTTATTATTCTTAGGAAAAATTGCAATGACACAGAAGTTAGGAGGCCTTGGGTTTAATTTCTGCTCTGTAAGTAGTTATTTGGCTTTAGTCAAGTCATTTAACTCTACAAGAATCATTTTCCTCTTCTTGAAAGTGAAGAGGTAGGAATTTTGACCTAGATCAGTTTATAGATTCTCTCTAGGTCTGTTCCAACGTTCTACGAGTCTATAATCTAGACCTCATTAGTGGTGTGCTACTAGTACTAATCAGGCCCAAAGAAATATATTAAGTTGCATTTTGTATGTGATAGGTGCTGCCAGATTTTAGATTCCTACTTTTAATTTCTATTTGAGATCCTCTTCTACCTTCTCTATGCTTTTTTAGAAAGCTTTGCTCTTAGAAAAGAAACAAAATACATGGATTGATTGAGATCATTCAAGAATTTTTAAATTATTTTACAAGTTAGATTATAAAGATTAAACCTCATTAATAAGAATAAATTAAATGTTTAAATATTAGAAACAAACATCAGGTTGGCCAGTCTAACAGTTCCCTATCTGAACTGAAAGAAAAATAAATATATTATTATACTTTATCCATGTAGGAAAGTTATGTAACATGTCAAGAGTGAAGAATGAGTTTGGAAAAGTTGCTCTTCACGGCATTCTTTTACTGTGAACCTCAAATGGTGTGCTTGAGCTGTTGGAAGCAGGCTGACACAATTGGAAAACACTGAATTAGTGGGAGGTAAGGGAGGTATCTGCAACAGCTGAAGTAAAATGAACTTTTCTGCAGAGAAAAGCAGCTTAGTTACAACCCTCAAAGCTCAAACGTCAATCCGTCCCCAAGCAGGACAAGTGTGGGTGATATATGGAAAGGCTATTTTAATATCCGCTTGAGCTTGCCAATCTGGAGATTTGCCCAGGAAAGAAAGCCTCAGAAAAATCACGATGCAAACAAGCAAATTTTATCAAATTTATGCAGAACTTGAGAGTCACAGAAACTAATTGGACAGAATCCCATCTAAAATTTCATCATTAATAACTACTATGACAGATAGTTCTTTTAACGGTCTTTTCTTTCATGTCTGTTTCAATGACTTAATAAGTATGTGTATTTGCTTTGTGCAATATCATGATGGAAAAAATACTTTCCCAACATGTCCTTATGAAGCTAATTCTGTTCTTTTGGACCTCGCTGAAACTTCTATCATTTTTCAAACATGGCTATGCTGTCAAATAGAAGTGGTAGGGACATTTTTTTCTAAAGTCAGAGCATTTCATTTTGAATGTTTAAGAAAATCACAAAAGCCAAGTGTTACTTTCCTTTAAAATAAAGGTTTGTTTAACATCTTGCATTATGCAAAATATTTAAGTGACATTAAATAATAGTGAACATTTTCTGTAATATCAACAGAATATTTTTGTCAGCAAAGTGAGGTCAATATATTGAGTGAAACACTCTGTATTAAACATAATATTAATGCTTATTGATTATGTATGTTAATATATTTTGCAGACTTCAGTTGAATCACTATGACTTATTCTAAATGAGATATTTTTAATGAAAATGTATCACATAGACAAGCTAAACCATTTCCAGGAATATTGTAACAGCTTCAAAAGAAGATGCTATAGTGTTAAAGGGAAACATACGATTCTTGGTGTTAGTGCCAGAGAGCTATAGTTTTAATGTGTTGAATCACTACGAGTGATAACATGAATGATTAAATTTTGTAATGGCAACTTAATTTGAAAGAAGGAGATTCTCTGATTCAGGGACTTACTAAAATTTCTCAACAAGTGATAAAGACTGAAAATATGACAAAAAAGTTTTCAGATAACTTACTTAAGGAAAAAGTCATGGTATAATGATTATTTTTATAAGCAATAAGATAGATTAGAGTTGATGAAAGTACTCCAGATGGAGTGTAAGTAGTATTTCATTCCTGCAAAAAACATTTTGTATTTAGTTATTGAGATGGTCATCCTAAAGACATTTATTTAAGATGCTAAACTCTGGCATCACAAATTACAGTGCTATTTGATGACAGGTGCTATAGATCAACAAGATGAAGTTATATTTATTAACAATTGAGAAATTAAAACATAGTGGAATGCAGGGCAACCAAACTAGGATAAAATTCACTGAAGGTTTAATTGGCTGGTACTCTTTTGGAATATATTAATATTGTTGCACTGACTTTAAAAGACCAGCATTAACACTATCAGCCCAATCATCATAGATCACTGTTGATAACCACACAGCAATTATTACTGCACATTGTCAATGAAGTTATTATTTTAGATTATATGATGATGTGGCTTGGAATAAATTCTAACTAATTATAAGAAATTGAAAGAAGCAACATTCAAATTACAAGTGATGTTTAATAAAAGGCCTCACTAGCAAAATGCTAGAAAGTAACCTCTTTTACTTGGCATCATTTAACCATCTCTAAACTTAATACAATGTGTACTTTATTTTTTTTTTTACAATGAGTGGCATAGGACGTAAATTTCTTTCAAGTCAATCTTATTTTCAAAATTTTGCAGTTAGGAATTGATTTGGTGTGAAAAATATAAATATTTTTTCAATAGCTCTCATTCAAACTTTAATGAAATAATTTTGTAATTGGTTGTTTAATGGCTGTCATTCAGCAACTACTATTACCATGATTAAAAGTTCTGTGAAGACGGGAATGGTGTCTGTCATGTGAACTAGAGCCCTAGCACCTATCTTACATGGTGTACAGTCCCTCAATAAGGAATTGCTTATTAATAAAATGAATGCATAGGCCCATAGCTAGTAACTGGGAGGAAAGGGGATTCAAGCCAAACTGCTGACTTCGTGTGCAGAGACTAATCTGAATTTGGATGCGGCAGGATACAAGCATCAAATTCATGGATATATTTCCCAGTGAACTCAAACATTGCTATTGAATAAACTATGTGTAAGATGAATAGCTTGACCACATCAGTCGGTCATTCTTGTGGCATGATTTCATGGTTTGCTATTTATGGAAATGCCTTTAGGTTATAGTTTATATTACATATGATTCTAGAAAGTTCATGGCTAGGGCCACTGATTTAATTCTCAGAGGAAAAATTAGATTTTCCAGGAAAACCTTCTTTTTCCTTCCCATAGTTTGTAACCTCAACTCTAGATAGAAATGTCTGTCTTGTTCTAAATGAAAAATCTTGGATTAAATGTGAGCAGACATTAGGCTTTTCCATTTCAAAATCTGAATCATCAGTTGACCAATTGGGTCACTGTTAAGAAATTATTTTAAATATTACTAAATCCACTTTTGGTTCTAAATTTACATTGTATTAATAGCAACCAAGTGATACACGTTTTATCCCTTTTAATTTTGAAAAAAATTCCATGAGATAAATGCTAGCATCCCAATCTGAGAGATGCAGAAAATGAGACAGAGAATTCAGATCAAGGTCTTCCCAATTTAAACAATTAATCCAGTGATTATTCTACAGTAAAATAAAGATAGTAATAAATAGATAGATCACCCTTGAACAACACAGAATTAAACTACATAGGTCCACTTATACTCAGTTTTTTTTTCAACCAAACAAATAAAACCTCTGTGGTAGGCAAACCTGCCTATACATAGGGCCAAATTTTAGTGTGCATATATTCCACAGGCAGGGCTGCGGGATTTGAGTATGCACCAATTTTGTTTTTATGTAGCGTCTTGGAACCAATCCTCCAACTATATGACAGACAGTGCACTATTGTTCATAGTAATTTCTAGATAGTAGACATGAGCAAAAAGTACTGTATTAATGGGATTTGTAAGCTAAACATAATGTATACAACACAGGCTATTGTTAGGGTCATTTAATCCAGGCTCCAGAGCCCTATGACTAGAGAAAGACACCTTGAGTTGGTATAAAATTCCATGAATATAAACAAAAAAAACTAAATTGTCCCTGCTGCAGATTTGTGAGAACTCTTAAGAAATACTTGAGGCTTTACTTTTATGATTCTATGAGTTATTGAGTCTTTAAATGTCACCATCTTTTCAAAATACAACCATGAATGTTACTATATTAACTAACGTAGTGTGGGTGGACTCCCTAGGCCTTTTGGGAGGCTTGGAGAAGCATTCTTTTGTGTTGAAGGCGAGGAACAGCCAGGTGAGGACTAGCCTTCTTAGAGCTTTATTTAAATCCAAAGATTATATAGGTTGTAGAGTCATACTTATAGATCAGAACTTTTTAAAAATTCTTTTTTCCCTATATTTGGCAAAATTGATACTAAAGAAAAATCCAAAATTCAATTCGTCACCTCCTTGGTGGCTAAGAGACAGATATTTATTTGTTTTCCCCAGTGAAATGTACCTCCACAATATTTCAGTGTTCAGCAGGGCAAAACAAGAAGAAGCAGGCTTTTTGAGGAATTCATACCTAGTAAATATGGCAGAGGTTGGCATAGACACTGAGACTGAGAA
Source organism: Gorilla gorilla gorilla (assembly GCF_029281585.2). Classification (NCBI taxonomy): domain Eukaryota; kingdom Metazoa; phylum Chordata; class Mammalia; order Primates; family Hominidae; genus Gorilla; species Gorilla gorilla. The sequence goes on from NC_086017.1 coordinate 176,571,909, forward strand.
ACAACTGTTGCGGAAGGGCTGCGCTTAGGGTCCCATATTCATGGTTTGCAATGCCTGTACTGGAATCAAGCCTGTGAATAGTTTGGTGGTTGGCTTAGATATTACTTCTGGCTGCATAATCTCTAAAACCAGTTTTCTGGCCCTCCTAGAATTTCTGAGGGATATCTTAGAAGCTTTAATACATTCTTCTTCTGTTTCACTTAGTTTTTCTCATTTTAGCTAATAAATCTAGCTAAAACAAACCTATCCCACACAACAGGCTTGTGTGTTAGAATAATAGTCCCCCAAATAGGTGCATGTCATAATCCTGGGAATTCTGAAAACCTGAATATGAATTTTCTTTGTAAAAAGGGATTCTGCATATCAGATGAAGATTACAGACTTTGAAATGGATAAGTTATCCTAAATTATTGAAATAGGCCCAATCTACTCATATACACACTTAGAAATAAATTATTTCTGGTGAGTGCAAGAGAGAGTCAGAGAGATGTGACAGAAGAGGCAGGAAATACTTCAAGCATGAGAGAGATTCCATTAGCTGTTGCTGGCTTTGAAGATAGAGGAAGGGTGCCATGAGCTGAAGAGTGCAAGCAATCTCCAGGAGCTAGTAACGGCTCTCAGCTGACAACCGCAGCAATAGAGACCTCAGTTCTATCCACTGGATGGAACATCCTGCCAACAACCTGAACAAGCAAGAAAACAGAACCTCTCTTAGAGCCCACCGGAGTTCTGACCCATGGAATTCTAAAATAATAAATTTGTAGCGTTTAAAGCCACTAAATGTATGATTATAAAAAACTAATTTAAGGCTAGAGCAAACTCAATAGTTCATGGAGCAGTGTCTAAGTGGTAATGGGACAGGGACAATTTGTGTAAAGCATTTGTATAAAGCCAGAAAAGATGAGCCTGTTTCTGGATACATTGATAGGACATGAACCCTAATTCGTAGTCATAAAGTACAAAGTTTAGAATTATCTATTCTTACACAGTCTAAGTTATCAAGTAATAGATGTGTATCTGGTTACCAAATTTATTTAATGAATTTAAATATTAATACCTGCTTCATTTTTAACTAATGTAAAATCAGTATAAAGGGCTTTAAGGATTGGACTTAATGGAAAAAGCAGTGATCTAAAGTCTTGTATTTTAAAGGATGGTTTGTGGGAGCTTGTTTGAGTGAAGAATCTCTGACGCCACCTGAGACCTACTGTCTTGTGTTGCTTAAAGCAGAATCTGTGGCTAGGTAATTGATAAAGAAAAGAGGTTTGTTTGGCAGTTCTGTTGGCTGGACAAGAAGCATGATGCTGATGACTGCTTGGCTTCTGGAGAGGGCTTTTGTGCTCATCAAAATATGGCTGAGAAGATAAGATGAGAAGCAGGCACATGAAAAGAGGGGAAAACCTGAGAGGTGTCTTGGCTTTCTAACAATTCACTCTCGTGAGAACTAATCCTGTCTCGTGAGAGCCAGAATCACTCACTCCCAGGAAAATAGCACCAAGCTACCCATGAGGGATTCATCCCCATAGCCCAAACACCAGCCATTAGGCCCCAACTCTCAACACCATCACAATGGGGACCAAACTTCAATATGAGCTTTGGTGGGGACAAGTAAACCATATCCAAACCCCTCCACCTACAAAATTAGAATTTGCATTTTAACAAGATCTCCCGGTGATTTTTTGCTGCCTAATGTTTGGGAAGCATTGATCTAAAGCTTGAACAGCAAAAATTGGAAAGGTAGCCAAATTAAATTTAAAAACCACTATAAGTAATCACTATACTAAACTTATTCTTAGGCATTCTCCATTTTGTTTTATCACTTATAAAAAGGGTAATATATACTATTTCATAGGGTTAAAGTCAAGATTTAACGATCAATAAAATTATTAATTCGGTAATACATGAAAAACTCTCTGCAAAGTGCCTGGCCAATAACAAATGTTTATAAAATATAAATATGATCAGTATTATTTCTTAATAGCCCATTCCTCTACACTAGCCTTCCTCTTCCTGCTTGTCCAACAATCCAATTTAAATAATATCTATACAGCAACTTGGTAACTCTGGTATAACTAATCATTTTAAATGGCAGCTACAGTAAATCAGGAGGGGAATCAAGCATTTTTTTTGTCCTTCCTTTTTCTCCTTTGCAGAGGAAATGGGATAAGGAAAGAAGGTTCTACCTAATTGTAATATGTAATATTCATTAAGTTTTCATATACATTAATTCATTGCCTATAAAAATTCTTCAGCTCTGGATATTTAGCCCAGTGGAAAATGACTTTAATCTGTGCAAATGAAGTCATATATAAAATCTAAAATGAGACAAGACATAGATTTAGATATGTGTATTTTTATATCTTCAACATAAGTATAAGCATGAAATAGAAATCTGCAGGCCTAGTTTAGAAGCCAGCAGGACCTGGGTTTAAATTCTGACAATTTGTCTTACTGTGTGACATTTGGCAAACCAACTTAACTACTCTGAAGTTTAGTTTCCTCATCTATAAACATCTGCCTTAAAAAATTATAATTCTTATTAAATATAAACATCTTTTCTATGTGGTCTGGAACATAGTAGGCATAAAACAAAGGCTTTTTTCTTTCTTTTCAGACTTTTAGGTATATAAATAGGATAATGTATGTACCAGTATTATATCTCTAAATTTTAATCTGCACATTTTCTGCATATTTTCCTCACCCTCTTAGCATTGTTTTCCGAGGCCATTTCTTTCCGTGCTCATCTTGCAGGTTGGGAAGCATGAACAAACACTTAACATGTAAGTAAGTGATAGAAAAATTCAACTATCTGCTTAAACAATAGCTTCAGACAAGAGTGGAACTGTACACAGAAGAATAGAAGGTGGATGGGTAATGAATAACTCTGCTTGGAAAGAAAGGAAAGAAGGGATCCCAAATATTGAATGAAAAAGAGTAAATAGTATCTTTCTTTTAAAGGGCTAGAGACACAAACAAAAGGAGCTGAGCACAAACATATCTCTAAACAGGAACTCTATCAATCCATCAAATAGAGACAGAATTATATCTAGTAGTTCTAAACCATTAAGAACATCTTGAACATAGTTTGAGGGAGTTAAACAGTGTATTGGTGACCAAAATGCAAAAAAACACAACCAGAGATTATTCCACTCTAAACCACAGCAGCATTGTATATGCTGCCAAAGATAATTGCTATTTGCTTCTAACTCCAAGAAAAGTAGAGAAAGACCAAGTATCTTAAGAAGAACAATGCCTGAGGCTATAAGGGACCCTGAACCTGAATATGAAAACCCTTAAACTGGATTATTTCACTAATTTGAGTAACTACTGGAGCTTCACAAAGTCACAGAGAGATGAAAATTATTAATAATTATTACATTTATTTATTTAGTATTTAAATATATGTATTATCTGTATATAATTATAAATAACCATTTTTTTTACTGGTGCATTTGGATACATGCATAAAATATTTTCAGTATAAACAATTTACAGTATGAGTTTTTTACGATGTTGTTAAATTTTTTTTAAGCCTTGGAACTTATTTAAAAAACATAATTTATATTTAATTATATTTTTATATGCATTTTTGAAAAAGGCTAGGGTTAAAATAGCCAGTTAAAAATAGCCACTAAAGATTTTAATGATAATTCTTATACTTCTATCAAATACCTTAAATTTATAAGATGTATTGAGTAGTTACTATATACAAGGCACTGTCCAATGTGTCAAGATGATAATGATGGAAGAGACATGCTTGTTCAAGAATGGTACTTAATGTTAGAGGAATATGTGTAAAAATGACACGACACAATTCTATGGACATAGATGTTTTTGTGCTCATGTATTATAATTTTAAAGAGTATAACAATTCATGCTCTGCAGAGTATTTAAAATATTTAGAAATGTATCATTTGAAAATTATAAAGACCTGTAAATATATTTTCCGTCATTATTCTTCAGAGATTAAAAACAAACAGATTATGCAGATTTGCAGTTTTTAAATGCCAGTAATTTGGTAATTTGGCAAAATTCAAAATTCATATTGAAGACAACTTAAAAAGCTGGATAAAGTTAAAAAAAAAATAGCCTGAAGGCATGGCAGAGCTAACAAAGCTGTGAAAAAATTGCAAGGTCAAGATTTGAAAGGTAGAAATCTAAATATGGTTGTTATTTTGTGCTAATTTCTCTCAAATAGCTTAAGCTGATTCTTAAAAACATAGCTCAGTGTTTGAGAAGCTGAGCAAAGCTTTTGAAACTCCCTCAAGTCTAGGAAGAAAACTTTAAACAACAAGTGGTGTAACTCTCCCACACATTGAGGCCTAGTTTTAAATTATTTCAAATCAAAAACTAAATTAGATAATCCCAGATTTCTAGTTATCTCTAACTGTGTTTAAGAGTTTAAACAACTTTGCTTGTTATATTCAAGGAGATAGATGATAAGACAGAAATATTTGGCAGAGCACGAGAATTTTTTTTAAATGAATGTTCTAGAACTTAAAAAAATAAGAAACTAAATGAGGAATTTAATAGATTGGTTCAACCATAAAATAGACACAGCTAAAGAAAGATTTAGTTAATTCGAAATAGATCACAAGAAAATTTCCAGAATGAAGCAAGAAGAGATGAAGTATGTTAAACAGAGGGCAGTATTTCAGAGTCAAAAAGAACAAAATTAGAAGATCAAAAACATGTGTAATTTGATTCTCAGTAAGAGAAGAAAGAAAAAATGAGGAAGAAGCAATATTTAGAGATACAATTTCTGCAAATTTCCCAAAATTGACCACAACAAACAAAACCAATCACAGAGACTTTGAGAATGCAAAAAAAAAAAAAAAAAAGTGAAAAAAATCCCACACCCTTAGGTTCACACAGTGAAAATTCTGAGGGAGGAAGGAGAGAGAGAGAGAGACAGAGAGAGAAAGAGAGAATAAAAAGCAGCTAGAGAAACAATACAGATTGGTTTTAAAGGAGCAACAATTAACCTGGAACTAACTTTTCATAGAAGTAATTCAAGTCAGTAGACAATAAAGTGACATATTTGAAGTCGTGAAAGAGAGTAACATAGGACCTATAAGTCTCTTTTTTTTAATTTTATTATTATTATACTTTAAGTTTTAGGGTACATGTGCACAACGTGCAGGTTTGTTACATATGTATATGTGCGCCATGTTGGTGTGCTGCACCCATTAACTCGTCATTTAGCATTAGGTATATCTCCTAATGCTAACCCTCCCGCCTCCCCCAACACCACAACAGTCCCCAGAGTGTGATGTTCCCCTTCCTGTGTCCATTCCATGTGTTCCCATTGTTCAATTCCCACCTATGAGTGAGAACATGCGGTGTTTGGTTTTTTGTCCTTGCGATAGTTTGCTGAGAATGATGGTTTCCAGCTTCATCCATGTTGCTACAAAGGACATGAACTCATCATTTTTTGTGGCTGCATAGTATTCCATAGTGTATATGTGCCACATTTTCTTAATCCAGTCTATCATTGTTGGACATTTGGGTTGGTTCCAAGTCTTTGCTATTGTGAATAGTGCTGCAATAAACATACATGTGCATGTGTCTTTATAGCAGCATGATTTATAGTCCTTTGGGTATATACCCACTAATGGGATGGCTGGGTCAAATGGTATTTCTAGTTCTAGATCCCTGAGGAATCGCCACACTGACTTCCACAATGGTTGAACTAGTTTACAGTCCCACCAACAGTGTAAAAGTGTTCCTATTTCTCCACATCCTCTCCAGCACCTGTTGTTTCCTGACTTTTTAATGATTGCCATTCTAACTGGTCTGAGATGGTATCTCATTGTGGTTTTGATTTGCATTTCTCTGATGGCCAGTGATGATGAGCATTTTTTCATGTGTCTTTTGGCTGCATAAATGTCTTCTTTTGAGAAGTGTCTGTTCATATCCTTCACCCACTTTTTATGGGGTTGTTTGTTTTTTCTTGTAAATTTGTTTGAGTTCATTGTAGATTCTGGATATTAGCCCTTTGTCAGATGAGTAGGTTGCAAAAATTTTCTCCCATTCTGTAGGTTGCCGGTTCACTCTGATGGTAGTTTCTTTTGCTGTGCAGAAGCTCTTTAGTTTAATTAGATCCCATTTGTCAATTTTGGCTTTTGTTGCCATTGCTTTTGGTGTTTTAGAAATGAAGTCCTTGCCCATGCCTATGTCCTGAATGGTAATGCCTAGGTTTTCTTCTAGGGTTTTAATGGTTTTAGGTCTAACATGTAAGTCTTCAATCCATCTTGAATTAATTTTTGTATAAGGTGTAAGGAAGGGATCCAGTTTCAGCTTTCTGCATATGGCTAGCCAGTTTTCCCAGCACCATTTATTAAATAGGGAATCCTTTCCCCATTGCTTGTTTTTGTCAGGTTTGTCAAAGATCAGATAGTTGTAGATATGTGGCATTATTTCTGAGGGCTCTGTTCTGTTCCCTTGGTCTATATCTCTGTTTTGGTACCAGTACCATGCTGTTTTGGTTACTGTAGCCTTGTAGTATAGTTTGAAGTCAGGTACCGTGATGCCTCCAGCTTTATTCTTTTGGCTTAGGATTGACTTGGCGATGCGGGCTCTTCTTTGGTTCCATATGAACTTTAAAGTAGTTTTTTCCAATTCTGTGAAGAAAGTCATTGGTAGCTTGATGGGGATGGCATTGAATCTATAAATTACCATGGGCAGTATGGCCATTTTCATGATATTGATTCTTCCTACCCATGAGCATGGAATGTTCTTCCATTTGTTTGTATCCTCTTTTATTTTATTGAGCAGTGGTTTGTAGTTCTCCTTGAAGAGGTCCTTAACATCCCTTGTAAGTTGGATTCCTAGGTATTTTATTCTCTTTAAAGCAATTGTGAATGGGAGTTCACTCATGATTTGGCTCTCTGTCTGTTATTGGTGTATAAGAATGCTTGTGATTTTTGTACATTGATTTTGTATCCTGAGACGTTGCTGAAGTTGCTTATCAACTTAAGGAAATTTTGGGCTGGGATGGTGGGGTTTTCTAGATATACAATCATGTCATCTGCAAACAGGGATAATTTGACTTCCTCTTTTCCTAATTGAATACCCTTTATTTCCTTCTCCTGCCTTATTGCCCTGGCCAGAACTTCCAACACTATGTTGAATAGGAGTGGTGATAGAGGGCATCCCTGTCTTGTGCCAGTTTTCAAAGGGAAGGCTTCCAGGTTTGTCCATTCAGTATGATATTGGCTGTGGGTTTGTCATAGATAGCTCTTATTATTGTGAATTACGTCCCATCAATACCTAATTTATTGAGTTTTTAGCATGAAGTGTTGTTGAATTTTGTCAAAGGCCTTTTCTGCATCTATTGAGATAATCATGTGGTTTTTGTCTTTGGTTCTGTTTATATGCTGGATTACGTTTATTGATTTTCGTATGTTGAACCAGCCTTGCATCCCAGGGATGAAGTCCACTTGATCATGGTGGATAAGCTTTTTGATGTGCTGCTGGATTCGGTTTGCCAGTATTTTACTGAGGATTTTTGCATCAATGTTCATCAAGGATATTGGTCTAAAATTCTCTTTTTCTGTTGTGTCTCTGCCAGGCTTTGGTATCAGGATGATGCTGGCCTCATAAAATGAGTTAGGGAGGATTCCCTCTTTTTCTATTGATTGGAATAGTTTCAGAAGGAATGGTACCAGCTCCTCTTTGTACCTCTGGTAGAATTTGGCTGTGAATCCATCTGGTCCTGGAGTTTTTTTGGTTGGTAAGCTATTAATTGTTGCCTCAATTTCAGAGCCTGTTATTTGTCTATTAAGAGATTCAACTTCTTCCTAGTTTAGTCTTGGGAGGGTGTATCTGCCCAGGAATTTATCCATTTCTTCTAGATTTTCTAGTTTATTTGCACAGAGGTGTTTATAGTACTCTCTGATGGTAGTGTTTATTTCTGTGTTATCGGTGGTGATATATCCTTTATCATTTTTTATTGCGTCTATTTGATTCTTCTCTCTTTTCTTCTTTATTATTCTTGCTAGTGGTCTATCAATTTTGTTGATCTTTTCCAAAAAACAGTTCCTGGATTCATTGATTTTTTGAAGGGTTTTTTGTGTCTCTATTTCCTTCAGTTCTGCTCTGATCTTAGTTATTTCTTGCCTTCTGCTAGCTTTTGAATGTGTTTGCTCTTGCTTCTCTAGTTCTTTTAATTGTGATGTTAGGGTGTCAATTTTGGATCGTTACTGCTTTCTCTTGCGGGCATTTAGTGCTATAAATTTCCCTCTACACACTTTATTTAAAGAAAATATTACCTTACAATGAAGGTGAAATAAAAACAATATTAGAAAAGAAAAATGTAAAAAATGTATATTTACCAGTACTGTCATAAAGGAAATGCAAAATGATGTTCTTCAATCAGCAGGAAAATTATTCAAAATAAAAATCTGGAGTTACAGGCAAACTTTAGATGCAATGAAAATGGTTACGTATTGAGTACATGAAACAATAAAAATACCTTGTGAAAATTAAAAAATAGAATTAGAATAGACCACAAAGAACAGGAGGAGCTTGAACACATTTGAAGAGTATTAACGTCCAGGTTTGATCTTAAACAAGCTTAAAAGTATCAGATAACATTATCTACTGACATTGATAAATTAGCAATGCATATTTATAATTTATAGGGAAACCACTAAAAGGTTAATAAGAGGTTCTATCACTAATCTAAGGAATGGGAAAATGAAATAATATAAAAATATTTAATTAATATGAAATCAGACAAAAAAGGAGGTAGTGGAACATAAAAATCAAATAGTACAATAGTAAATTTATTTCAGTTTATTGGTGATTACGTTACATTAACTGGACCAAGTTGTCCAATTAGAAACAAAGTTCTCAAACTAAGTTAGAAAAAGTATACAGAAGATACACGATAAATCAAAGAACATAGAAAGATTGAAATAGACAGCTAGTACAAGTTAGAACATGAAAACATTAGCCCAAAGAACACTAGTGTAACTATAGCTAAAAAAGTAAACTTTAATGCAGAATGCATACCAAGACATTAGAATATATACTTCATTAAAGGAAAAACATAATTAACTAGGAATATTTAAAATTTCAAATTTTTAATGCAGCCAATAATAAAACCTTGAAACATGACAGCACTGAAAAAAGTAAAAGAAAAATGTATAATTATAGTGGAAAGTTTATCACTCCTTACTAATGGTTATAGAAACAGAAAAAAAAAGTGCAACTTTAATGAAAGATTTCAAGAACTCAACTAAAAATTTGTCCTGACTGACTTATTTTTAGTTTGTGATCAGCAACTTCAGACTCCATAATGGCATTTATAAAATTTGAAATTATATTCAGACTATTCTTTGATCATGGTATATTTCTGCTAGACATAAACACATAATTTTGTATCTCTATCTCTATATCTATATATACACATATGAGTCACTAGACATATAGAACTGAGATACTTGTATATAACCCATAAATAAAAGAAAAACCAGAATGAAAATTTGTAGAAAATTTGTAGGCTTAAATTGATATCTTAGAAAAGAACATTTGAAAATCAATGATCTAAGCTTCCTTAAAAGGAGCAAATTAAGACAAAAGAAGTTATCTGCAAGGAAATAATATAAGATTACAGCTTAAGAATGCAAAAATAGAAAGGTGATCAACAAATCCTAGAATTGTATCTTTGACAGTCTTTGTAATTGATAAATGCCTTGTAAAACTTGAAGGAAGGGAGGAAGGATGGAAGGAAGGAAGGAAGGAAGGAGGGAGGGAGGGAGAGAGGGAGGGAGGGAGGGAAGGAAGGAAGGAGGGAAGGAGGGAGGGAAGGAGGGAGGAAAGGAGGGAGGAAAGGAAGGAAGGAAAGAAGGAAGGAAGGAGGGAAGGAAGCAAGGAAAGGTGGGAGGGAGGGACGGAGGGAGAGAGGGAGAGAGGGAGGGAAGGAAGGGAGAGAGGGAGGGAGGGGAGGAAGGAAGGAATGAAGGAAGGAAGGAAGGGAGGGAGGGAGGAAGGAGGGAGGGAGGGAAAGAGGGAGAGAGGGAAGGAAGGAAGGGAGGGAGGGAGGGAGGAAGAAAGGGAAGGAAAGGAAGGGAGGCTATCTAATATAAGAAACCGAAAATTTAGAAGACACCAATAGAATATTATGAAAAATTTTACTCCACATTAAAAAATTTAGATGAAATGGACAGTCCTAGAAAAAATGCAGCTTGCTACTTTTGACACAGATGAAATAAAATAATCAAATATTACTATATTTATTGAAGAATTTAATATAAAATCTAAAACTTTCCTATAGAAGTAATTCCATTTTCAGATGATATGACCAATGAATTCAATCAAATATGTAGGGGAGAATTAATGCCGGTATTACACGACTCTTCCCAAGACTAGGAAAAATAGGAACAAATTTTGATAACATATTCTGTCAAGAGCGTTATCACTGGTAAAAATTATAGGCCAATTTAAATCATGAACAGAGATGCAAAAATATAAAATATTAACCAAAACATGCAATGAAATATAAGAAGAAGAGCATATCATAATCAACTTGGGTTTATCTGCTAAATACAAGTTTAGTTTAACATTTGAAAAATGACCCGTGTTTTTTAGTACTATATTAAGTCATTTGATTTCAACATATACAACTCCCTTAACAAATTAAACACTTAGTCATGAAAAAGAATTTAGAAAACCAGAAATTGAAGAATATTTTCTTAATGTAATATTGAGTACATACAATAGATATGTAGCTAGCCTCATACTTTATGGTATGATGTTGAATTATTTTTATTTAAAATAAGAAAAAAATTATACATGTTATCATCACTTCTATTCAACATCTTACTGGAGGTCCAACCCAATATAATAAAAGCACAAATAAGAAAAAGTAATGTATATTGTAAAATAAGAAATAAAAGTGTCATTACAGACAGCATAATGATATGCCAGAAAATAGAAGTAAATCTCCAAATAAATTTTTAAAATGAAGAAGTGAGTTTGGGAATAATACTGAACATAAGCTCAGTGCTCAGCACACAAATATCAAAAGTATATGCACATACCAAGTACAAAAATAAAAATGAAATAAATTTAAAAACACCATTTTCTTTTTCTTTTTTTTAACTTTTATTTTAGATTTGAAGGTATATGTGGAGGTTTGTTACATGGGCAAACTGTGTGTCACAGGGGCTTGGTGTACAGATTATCTCATCACCCAAGTAATAAGCATTGTATTCGATAGGTAGCTTCTTGAGCCTCCTCCTCCTCCCAACCTCCACTCTCAAGTAGGCCTTAATGTCTGCTGTTTCCACTCAGTGTTTAGTTCCCACTTACAAGTGAGAACATGCAGTATTTGGTTTTCTGTTCCTATGTTAGTTGGCTTAGGATAATGGCCTCTAGCTCCATCCATATTGCTGCAAAGGACATGATCTCATTGTCCTATACTACTGTGTAGTACTCCATGGTATATATGTACCACATTTTCTTTATCCAGCCTACCATTGACGGTTATTCAAGTTGATTCCATGTCTTTGCTATTGTGAAATAGCAGGTAGTGCTGTGATGGACATATGCATACATGTGTCTTTATGGTAGAATGATTTATATTCCTTTGGGTATAAACCCAATAATGGGATAACTGGCTCAAATGGTAATCTTGTTCTAAGTTCTTAGAGAAATCTCCAAAAGCTTTCTACAGTGTGAACTAATTGATATTTCCACCAGAAGTATATAAGTGTTCCCTTTTCTCCACAACCTCACCAGTACTTTTTAGTCATGAAAGAACATCATTTCCAATAAATAGAATTGAACAAATTTTTAAAAACTAAACTAGTGAAAAATAAGCAAGAACCCTGCTCAGACAAGTGAAAGTATTATTGAGAGACAAATAATTATACAAGTCAGATAACAAAGAATACATATTATTCAATTTATTTAAGGATTTCTATGGCAAATTTGAACTTTAGAATCAGATGTCAGAGTAGTGGTTACCTTTGATGAGGAAGGAGATGGTTGGAGTGAAGATTGCACAGAAAGAACTATTTCTTGTGGTCTATTTCTTTTTTTGGATGAGCATTACATGCTTGATTTCTGTGATAATTTGTTGCATTATAGATTCATTTTATGCATTATATATATGTGTGTTATATTTCAAAATACAAACATTTAAAAATCCTAATCATTAATATAACAGAAATATTATTTTATATACACTATACATTTATATATATATATATATATATATACACATTTGACCATTGGACAATATTGGGGTTGGGGTGCCAATTCTCATGCAATTGACAATTTATGCATAACTTTTGACTCCTCAAACTTAACTACTATAGCCTACTATTGACTGGAAGCCTTACTGATAACATAAATGATTGATTAGCATGTAAATAGACTAGTATCTATGTGTATTTTATGCATTTGCTACATATCTACCTTAATAAATAAACATATTGATTAAAAATAATCTGTGTATAAGTGGACCCTTGTAGTTCAAACCTGTGTTGTTCAAGGGTCATATATATATATATCAAAATACATAGAGCAAAGGTTAAGAGAATCTTACCAATACAGAAAGAGTACAAATCCCTTTGCTTAGTTGCATGTTCTGCTTGTTTGTGTGTCTAGAAACCCAGAGTGAGGATCCCATTCATGTCCTGATATGATTGTGCCAATGAGAATAAACTACCCACCTGGCAGCACCTTACCTCCTTTAGGCCAATAGAAGTTATTTAGAAAATTACCTCTTTCAGTGAATTAAATCAGCCAAATAGATTTGTATAGCCTTCCATGCCAAATGTAAGTGATAAAGCTGCCCCTATATTTAGGATTAGACAATGAAGGCTGGCTTCTATGAAAAATGAGTTTCATTTGCCAAAAAAGGAAATCAGTGCCAATTAAAAAAGCCAAATGCAGTGATGGTCACTGCTTTTCAAAGAAAGTGTGTATAGGGGCTGGAGGGAATTCCCCCATTATTTATTTTTATGAATGCCTCTCAGCAGATGATGTCTATTCCTGCAGAGCTACACAAATATTATCTTGAGAACAAGTTTTTCAGAAAAATGAAAAAAATCTATTGCTTCTGTCAAAAATTATGCGCTGTATCAAGACAATAAAGCCTGTGTAGCTTTATTGTTCTATTGGCAGTCGATTGTTAAATTACCAGTCTGTTTGTAACCTAATGAGCATTCCACAAGTTCCTTCTGTTATACCTTTGCTACTGAGAGAAGTAAAATAGAGAACTGAGCAATCATTTGATTGAGTAACTGATCCCAAATTCCCACAATAAAGACAATTATAATTATTTTGCAAATTGACATAAACATAAAATACATACCTTTAGAACATAAAATTCAATTGCATCAATCAAACAAATATGTTCAGCATTTTTATTTCTGTGTTTATAATTTAAAAAGAAACTTAGAATCAAACAATATAAGGATGCCCACTTTCATCCCTCTATTTAATAGACTCCTCACCAGGGAAATTAGGCAACAAATAAATAAATGAAATACATTGAAATTGGAAAAATAAAACTAAAATTATTTCTTTTAACAGACATGATCTTACACACAGAAAATCCTAAAAATGTAGCAAAAAACTAATAGGGCTCAGTTCTAATTTAAATTCAGCAATGTTGCAGAATACAAAATCAACACATGAAATTTAGCTGCATATCATTGTTCACTAATAATGAACAATCTGAAAAGGAAATATAAAAAACAATTTCATTTACTTAGAAATAAATGTACCCAAGCAGGCTAAAGACATGTACACTAAAAACTACAAAATGAAGCTGACAGAAATTAAAGAAGACATAAATAAATGGAAATCCATTTTCACTGATTAGAATAATGTTAAAATGTCAATACTACATAAAATGATCCACAGATTCAGTGAAAATCCCTATAAAAATTTCAATGATGTTTTTTGCAGAAATAGAAAAATACATCCTAAAGTTTACATGGAATCTCAAGGGACCTGAATAGCCAAAACAATCTTGAGGAAAAACACACTTGTAGGTCTTATGCTCCTTAATTTCAGAAGTTATTACAAAGCTACAGTAATCAAAACAGTGTGGTATGGGCATAAATACTAATTGGCAGTAATAGGCAGTCCAGAAATCAACCCCTGAATTCATAATCCAGTTATTTTTTACAGGTGTGCCAAAATTATTCAATGGGAAAAGAACAGTCTTTTCAACAATTTTACTTGGGAAAACATATCTACATGCAAAAGTTGGATATTTATATTACTCCATGTACAAAATTTAACTCAAAATGTATCAAAGACTTAAACATAAGAGCTAAAATATAAAACTCTTAGGAGAAAATATGGATAAAAAAATTCATGGCATTGAGTTTGGCAATGATTTTACAGGTATGACATAAAAAATACAGATAACAAAAAAGAAGAAATAGATAAATTGGCCTTGATCAAAATCAAAAACTTTCATTCATCAAAGAACACAATTAATAGAGTGAAAAGTAAACTGCTATAATTTGAAGATGGTTTGTTCCCATCAAAACTCACGTTGATGCTTGTTCCCAAGTGAGACATTGTTGAGACATTGTGCCTTTTTTATTAGATCGTTAAGAGAGGTTAATGTCTTTTTTCCAAGAGTAAATTCTTGCTCTCCTCAGACTGATTTAGTTACCCTGGCTGTTATACAATGAGGCTGTCTCTCACGTCTTGTCTCTTAACAACACCTGCTTCCCCTTCTGTTTCTCTATATTTCCATACTGTACAAAGCCTTTACCAGAAGCTTCCAGATGCAGCTGTCCAGTCTTGAACTTCCCAGCCTGGAGAACCATGTGCTCAATAAACCTCTTTCCTTGGTATTCTGTTATGGCAACACAAAATGTAGTAAGACAGAAATTGATACTGAGAAGAGGAACTATGTTATATAGATACCTGAAAATATAAAATTTCTAACTGGGTAATTGATAGTGACTGGAAGAATTTGGAGAAGCAGGCTAGAAAAATCCTGTATTGCAATGAAGACAACATTAAGGGCAACTTTGGTGAGGACTCCAAAGATGAGAAGACTAGGTAAAGTCTTGAACTTCTTAGAGATTGGTTAAATAGTCTGGCCAGAATGCTGATAGAAATATAAACACTAAAGGCCATTTTGATGAGTTTGCATATGGAAATGATGGATATCTTACTGACACTAGAGTAAAGATCATTTTTGTTACATTGTAGCAAAGAACTTGGCTGCATTGTGTCTATGCCTTAGGGTTTTGTGGAAGACCGAAATTTTTTTTTTTTTTTTTTTTTTTGAGACGGAGTCTCACTCTGTTGCCCAGGCTGGAGTGCAGTGGCATGATCTCAGCTCATTGTAAGCTCCGCCTCCCAGGTTCACGCCATTCTCCTGCCTCAGCCTCCCTAGTAGCTGGGACTACAGGCACCTGCCACCACGCCTGGCTAATTTTTTTTTTTTTTTTTTTTTTGTATTTTTAGTTGAGACAGGGTTTCACCGTGTTAGCCAGGATGGTCTTGATCTCCTGACCTTGTGATCTGCCCGCCTCGGCCTCCCAGAGTGCTGGGATTACAGGCATGAGCCACTGCACCCAGCCAGAAGACTGAACTTAAGAGTGATAGAAGAGCATATCTGGTAGGAGAAATTTCTAAGCAGCAAAATTCTCAGAATGGTGCAAGTTTACTTCTAACTGCTTCCAGAGAGCTGCAAAAGAAAAGAGAAGAAGAAAAGAAAGATTTGGAAAATTTACATTTGGCCATGTGGTAGAATAAAAAAGCATCAGAGAGAAAATCAATTATGTGGCCCAGGGACCACTTGCTAAGGAAATTAATATGTTTAAAATGGAGCCAGGTGCTAATCATCAAGACAATCAGAAAGAGGCCCTAAGGTCATCTCAGAGATCTTTAAGTCTGCAGCTTCCATTACAGACCCAGAGGCCTATGAGGGCAGAATTGTTTTGAGGATTAAGTCCCTGATGCCCTTCACCTGCTTGCTGCCCATGGCTGCCTTAGAACCCTGCTTCTGCATTCTTGCACAGTGCCCCTTAGCCACACAGCCATCTTTCTGGTGGCCCCTGATGTGGTTCCACCCGTGGCTCTGCCCCTTGCTTCAGAACATGCAAGTGGCAGATCTTGATGGGGTCCACATTGTGCTAATTCTGTAGGTATACAGAATGCTAGAGCAACAGCTACAGTAGGATTCACTTACATTTCAAAGGATGTATGGACTGCCTGGAAGCCTGGACAGAAACCTGCTGCACAGGTAAAGACACCACAGAGATTCCTTACCAGCAGAATGCCTGTGGAGCCATTAAAATGGGGCTCAAACACTGTCAAGTCACTAACATTGTGCAGTGCCTACCTGGAAAAGACGCAGGCACTGGTATGAAACTCCAAACCATGAGAGCAGCTGTGCAACCTGCACCAAGCAAAGCTAGAGAGGTGGGGTTGCCTGAGGCCTTGGGGCCCCATCTCCTACACCAGTGTGCTCAGGATGTAGGTCATGGAGTCAAAAAACATTATTCTCTAACCTTTAGATTTAATACCTTCCCTGATGGGCTTTTAGCTTGCTTTGGGAAAGTTACTCTGTTCTTCCTATTTCTCCCTTTTAGAATGAGAATGTGTACCCATTTCCTGCTCCACCATTGTACCTTGGAAGCAGATAACTTGTTTTTGATTTGAGAGGCTTACAGCTGGAAGAAGTTTGACTTGAGTCTCAGATGAGACTTTGGATTTTGGACTTTTCAGTTGATGCAAAGTCGATGCTGAAACAAGTTAAGACTTTGGGGACTATTGTGATGGAATGATTGTATTTTGCATTGTAAGAAGGGAGTGTGTTTTGGGGAAGCCAGAGAGAGAATGTTGTGATGTGAATATGGTTTGTCTCCACTGAAAGTCATGTCATGTGTTGGTACCCAAGGTAGTAGTGTTGGGAGGCAGTGCCGTTAAGATGTGATTAGGTCATTAAGAAAAATTAACGTTTTTTTGTTAGTTTTTTTTTTTTTCAGGCGCACTTTCTTGCTCTCATGAGATGTGGTTTGTTATCACACAGCAGATTGTTGCACAGTGAGGCTGCCTCGCATGTTTGGTCTCTTTTTAAATACACCTATTTCCCCTTCTGCTTCTTCTCCATGTTGTAATGCAGCATGAGGCTTTCACCAGAAGCCATCCAGATGCAGCTACCCAATCTTGAAGTACCCTTATTGGAGAACCATGAGCTAAATAAAACTCTTTCCTTTACAAATAACACAGTCTCAGGTATTCTATTATAGTAACACAAAATGGATTAAGATAACAACCTACAGAAAGGGAGAAAATATTTGCAAATTATACATCTGGTAAGAGGTTAATATCCAGAATATATAAAGTACTCCTAGAACTCAACGGGGGAAAAAAAATCAACCCCGTTTAAAAAATGAGAAAATAACTACAGACTTTTCTCTAAAGAGATATACAAATGGACAATAAGTACACACAAAAGTGCTCAACATCACTAATAGTTGTGGAAATGAAATCAAAACTACAATGGGCCAGGCGTGGTGGCTTACACCTGTAACCCCAGCACTTCAGGAGGTGAAGGCAGGCGGATCACCTGAGGTCAGGAGTTTGAACCAGCCTAACCAACATGATGAAACCCCATCTCTACTAAAGATATAAAATTAGCTGGGCGTGGTGGTGCATGCCTGTAATCCCAGCTACTCAGGAGGCTGAGGCAGGAGAATTGCTTGAACCTGGGAGGCGGAGGTTGCAGTGAGCCGAGATAGCACCATTGCACTCCAGCCTCGGCAAAAAGAGAAAAATTCTGTCTCAAAAAAAACTACAATGAGATGTCACCTCACATCCATTAGAATTACTACTATCAAATAAACAGAAAATATTAAGTGCTGGCTAGGATGTAGAGAAATTGGTACCTTTTAAGCACTGGTGGTGGGAATGTAAAATGGTACAGCTACTATGGAAAATAATACAGCAGTTCCTCAAAAAATTAAAAATAGAATTACCATTTGATCCAGCAATTCTACATCTGTGTATATATCTAAAAGAATTAAAAGCAGGATCTCAAAGAAATATTTGCACATCCATGTTTATAGCAGCATAATGCATACTAGTCAAAAGGTGGAAGCTAGGCCAGTGTCTATTGATGCATGACTGAATAAACAAATGCATTATTTTCATACAGTGGAATATTATTCAGCCTAAAAAGGAAGGAAATTCTCATACATGCTAGCAACAACATAAATAAATCTTGAGGATATCATGCCATATGAAACAGCCACAGAAAAGACAAATACTATATGACTCCAATTACATGAGGTATACAGAGTACTCAAATTAAAAAAAGAACACAGAATGGTGGTTGCCAGTGGCTGGAGGAAGGGAGAAATGGGGGGTTGTTGTTTCATAAAAATACTGTTTCAGTTTTTCCAAATGAAAAAGTTCTAGAGATTGGGTGCACAACAATGTGAATGTATTTACTACTGAATTGTATATTTCAAAATGGTTAACATGATACATTTTATGTTATGTATCTTTTAATACAATTATAAATTGATTTTAACGACATTAAGTTGACACAATTAGAACAAATCTTAGAAATGCAAAAATAAAATAAAATAAAAATAAACCTAGAGTTAAATTTTATTTTTATTTAAAAAGTAATTCAACTTTAACTTGTTTAATTTGTTTTGGGTATAATTTATTCCATTTACTAAATAAACAGAAATAATAAACTTATTTCTGTTTATTTAGAAACATACAAATGTTTGTATGGGTTATTAATAAATATGAACCAATGTGAGTATGGTTTATTAATTTGCAGACTATAAGAAAATTTTACTTCAGAAATTATGGAAAGTAAAATAATAAGAAAATATAGTTTCAGGTCAGGATTCCAAAGGCCTCAGTATATATTAACCTTAAATATTCAAGAATCCCGTAAATGCTAAAAAGTGCTCTAGTAATTACATGTACACATTTTTTCCCCAAAGAGATCTGTGTATTTTTCTTAGTTTTTTACTACAATAATTAATCCAGTTGGGGAGAGAGTGAAGGGTTGAGGAGTTTGTAGCGATAGCAATACTGCTAAGAGGTCAAGCAGCCTTTAAATTACTCCAGATGATGCATCTAAGTCAAACAAAAAACTATGTAGGCAAAATTAAAAATAGATGAACAATTTCTTCTAGAGATTGTTTGAAACAATGACCATTAAAGTTTTAAACTGTAAAGAAGCAGAATAACTTTAAATTTTACGAGCAAAAGAAAAACAAGCAAAACCTTTTGGTCCAAAGATATTTTGCCTTTACAAAACATCAAAACTTTCTGTAGTGTGTTGCCAGATGATTTTGCCCAAGTCTAGGCTACTTGTTCTGATGGTGTTTAATGTAAACTAAGCTAAACTACGATGTTCAGTAGGTTAGGTGTATTAATTGGACTTTTGACTTTGATATTTTCAACTTACGATGGATTTACTGTGACATAACCTCTTCTTAACTTGTGGAGTACCTGTAAATGGAAAAAAAATTAGGAATGAAATTTGCAGACATCTTTAACATTCAGGTGCTTTTATAGCTGGAATTTCCATCAAATACTTTGTTTCTCTGGTCCCTTGATATGTTAAGATGTATTTAGGATTTCATAGGAATTAATTATCTAAACCTAATTTTGGCTAATACCTTTGCTCACAAGTACTGTACTTCTTTGATTAATGGGTAAACTGCCAACACTTTCAAATTTGTTTCCCCAAGTCTTAACTTGGGTTTTCATGATTCCTTAATTAGTCATTTTACTCCAAAGATGAGAAGAAAAATTTGACTTTGGGAATGGGGTGGTGTTTTCAAAAGCATTTTAGGAAGTTGCCCATTATTACAAGCAGATATAAACGTGGAAATGCAGTAAATGACATGATCTAGAAATCAGAGTACTTGAGATCATTGATAGAGTGAGTCATCCCTGCTTTTAAATGAGGTAGATCTGAAACCTCCAAGTATCCATGATATTATTTTTTAGAGCAAGAGCTGCTGTGATAAAGGTAGTTCATCCCTTCTAAGAAAGATACAAAACCAGATGAAACTGGCACTAACAATACATTTGTTCTTACTCCAAAAGCTCTCTATTTGTATACCTGCAATCACATACTAATATAATTCTATACACACATCCTTTTCAAGCATAGAGTTGGGTCAAATACTGTACTAAGAAACTGCACAGGAGATAGTTTCTTTAGTTTTTGTTTTGTTATTTGAAAATAGTTTTTTACTACTATTAATTGTATGTTCCCTGAAATGAGTCCATCATATTGAAGAGCTGCTTATGACTTCAATAAGAGAGAGTTTATTGGAGCTATAGGAATGGAAAGTATTGAGCAATATATGGTGTAGACAAGTAAAAAGAGTAAATGTGGAATATCCCTTTTAGAAGCTTATGCTGATAGAAGAAAGGAGGATAGGGCAATAATGGTTAGATGACAATATGGGGTGGCTTTTACAGTAAAAAGTTTATGATTTATAATTTTGGTAAAAAATCAGAAAATATTGGAGCGGGTATAATTGAGAAATAATATTTTACAGAATATGAGACTATGTAATTTAAGAAGAGGTTTGCAATATAGGGTTAGACTGTGTAGTTTAACAAAAAATAAATATTCTGTGTTTGTCTCAATTTTCTGTCACAGTTTCTAAAACTCTTGGAATTTACTGTCTTTTTTTTATTTTAATGGGATTCAGGAAGATTCCCTGGATAGCTTCAGGATGGGGTCTGGTCATCAAAAAGACTAAGACAAAAGGGTTTGGACTTTTAGCACAATACCCTAAGCTCCAGGGAGGGGAGAGGGACTGGAGGCTGAGTTAAATCACCAATGGCCAAGGATTAATCAATTATGTTTATATAATGAAATCTTTATTTAAACACGAAAAATGTAAATGACAGGAGCCTGGGAGCTTTGGGGTTGGTGAAAACATGCAAGTACTGGAAGGGCGATGTGCGCTGAGCAGAAGCAGCGCCTACAATCTCTCCCCCTGCCCCTATACCTCACCCTATGCATCTCATCCATTTGGCTATTCCTGAGTTGAAACGTTTATAATAAAAGAAAAAACATAGATAATGTGTTTTTATGAATTCTGTGAGCTATTCTAGATAATTAATGAACATAAATGGAAATAGTGTGAATCCTCAAATTTGCAATTAGCTGAATTTGTAGGTAATGTTAGAATCAAATTGAATTGTTGAATGTCAAGTTGGTGCTAGAGAATTCAAGAATTGCTTGGTATGGAAAAGGCAAATATTTGGGGTCAGAAGTGGTGTTGGGAAACACTGTTTCCGACTGAAAGAAACATCTTTCTTTGAAAATCAAGGCAAAGAAGTATAGTTGAGTATATAAGTATATATTTTTAGATATGGCATTTCATGCTCAGAGTTCCCCGTGTATGTGTGTGTGTGTGTGTGTGCGTGTGTGTGCATATGTGTGTGTGAAAGAGAAGGCTAAATTATATGTTAAATATAAGTGCTGCAGGCTTTATAAATGTAAGTGCTGCCAAGGTCAGGAGATCGAGACCATCCTGGCTAACATGGTGAAACCCCGTCTCTACTAAAAATACAAAAAATTAGCCAGGCGTGGTGGCAGGTGCCTGTAATCCCAGCTACTCGGGAGGCTGAGAGGATACGGTCAGAGATAGAGGAAAAGACTTTGAGCTACTGGGACAGTCAGAGATATAGGAAAAAGACTTTGAGCTTATGGGCCATTCCTAATAGCACACACATATTTTGATGTTTCTTCCATTAAAAAACTCATACTGATTTGATATTTTCTTCTAGTTCTCATTATATTTTCCCCATCTCTGTAAGCAACGCTTCCTGAAAGTGTAGTTTTTTCTCCCTGTTTCCTGTTTATCTCTTACAATTCCCTCACGGGCTTACTTTAAGTGGGCTCTTATTCCAAAAATATATCACAAATGTACATTCTAAGTTCTTAAATAATCTACCAAGCCCCAAAGATCTGGCTTTCTTTTTTTAAAGTTTTTTGAATCAAGGTCTCACCCTGCCACCTAGGCTAGAGAGCAGAGGCTAGATGATGGCTCACTGCAGCCTCAAACTCCTTGACTCAAGCAATCCTCCTGCCTCAGCCTCCCAAAGTACTGGGATTACAGGTATGAGCCACCTTGCCTGGCCTGTTACTTCTTTGATGTTGTGCCCTTGTTCTGATTTATTTATCCTCAGTCACATTGCCCTTGGTTTTTTTTTTGTTTTTTTGTTTGTTTGTTTGTTTGTTTTTGTTTTTTGAGACAGAGTCTCACTTTGTCACCCAGGCTGGAGTGCAGTGGTAAGATCTCGGCTCACTGCAAGCTCCGCCTCCCGGGTTCACTCCATTCGCCTCCCCTCAGCCTCCTGAGCAGCTGGGATTACAGGCGCCTGCCACCTCACCTGGCTAATTTTTTGTTATTTTAGTAGAGACGGGGTTTCACCATGTTAGCCAGGCTGGTCTCGATCTCCTGACCTCGTGATCCGCCCGCCTTGGCCTCCCAAAGTGCTGGGATTACAGGCGTGAGCTACCGCGCCCGGCCCCACATTGCCCTTCTTAATATTTCTCCCTGATGTAATTATTACACGTGGTATGACTTTCTCAGAACAACACATCTACCCCATGAATATATACACTTATTATGCACCCATAACAATTGAAAATAATAATTAAGTTAAAAAAAACCAATCGAGCACGTTCTTGAATTAGGACTTCTATACTTGCTCCTCCCTCTTCCTGGAAAGTTATTCTCTCAGGTGTTCACATAATGTGATTTCCATTTTTTTCAGGCCTTTACTCATTTTCTCAGTGAGATCTTACCTGGTCACTCTATTTTAAATTGCCAGCATTATATTCTCTTTAATCAATTGATACAACGTATATTTTACTTAATACTCCTTGTTTATTATTTTTTCAGCCAAAAATAGAAAGTAAATTCCATATTTTCTATCTGTAGAACAGTGCCTGGCACATAATTATCACTCAATACATTGTTGCTGACAAATACATAATGAATACAACCTCTTTCTTTTGCATGATCAGCATCTTCCTCTTTTCTAGATCATTATACAAACATTATTTTAATATTACTCATCTTTTTAAAAATCTATTATAAGCCTCTAACTTCCCATGGTTACCATTGATTTTCCCTGATCCTATAATAGCAAAACTTAATCTAAAATGTATATCTTTATAATTACTATTTCCTCTTCCTAACGTCTCTTCCATGCCATATGTGACTCAAATCACTTTCCAATTACACCTGTCCACTTGTCTCTTGTGACTTTTTTGTTGCCAAAGAATATTCACATCTTCATTCTCTTTGTATTCAAACCACAGCAGTATTCAATATAACTGAACGTTCCCTACTTCTTGACATACTCTCCTGGCTTTTAAGATGACGTATTTATACTTGCTGCCTCAGGTTTTTCTGGTTTGTACCAGTCTGTCTTCTGTATGCCTGATAGGTGTAACCTAGTTTATAACCCTGTTTTTCACCTCCAAGGAGGTGTAGGAAAATGCATTTTCAGATTCCTTTTAATCAGAGGAGACTCATAGTTGGCACATTACAAAATTATAGAAATATGTTCAAATGTGTTAGAGGCCAAAATACACGTTCACCATATCTTCGCAGATCTAATTTATTAGTAAAGATTATCTGCTTTACCTTCAAAATATATTTTATATCCCTCTGTCTCTTTATCTTTACTGCTTAGTTCAAGCTACCTTCATCTTTTATGTGGAATATCGAAATAGCTATGTGATCTTTTGTGGCCATATTCTATACATTTCCACACAGTCCTAGAATGGTCTTTTAAAAAGTACATAGATATTAGCCACAGTGGTGGCTTGTGCCTGTAATCCCAGCTACTGGGGAGGCTGAGGTGGGTGGATCACTTGAGGCAAGACCAGCACGGGCAACATAACAAGACCCCACTGCTAACAAAAATTAAAAAGAGCTGGGCATGGTGAGGCGTGACTATATTCTTAGCCACTTGGGAGGCTGAGGCAGGAGGATCACTGAAGCCTAGAAGTTGAGGCTGCAGTGAGCTATGATTGTGCCACTGCAGTCCAGCTTCAGTGACAGGGTGACACGGTCTCTAAAATATATATAGATATAGATAGATATAAATAGGTATTCAACCACTCAGAATACACAGTGGCTTTCCATTGCACTTCTACTAAGTCTAAATCCTTACCATGATATACAAGGTTCTAGAAGATGTGGTTCTCTTAACTTTATATCAGTCTCGATAAATTCCTATAATTTGCCTATCAAGGATTTTCATGCCTTAAATCTTTGCTTTATTCTTCCCGTTGCTGCAATATTCTACTCCTAACAATACCCCTATGAAAACATAAGGCTAATTCCTCGTTATTCAGTTCTCATTTTAAAAGTACTTTCTCATATAAACCTTGCCTAATCAAAATAATTAGCCTCTCTTTCATCAGCCCATCATGCTATCCTATCACTTTGTTTTATTTTTTTCTTCATGAGACTCATATTGTTGTATTTTTATATTTTTCTGTTCTCCTCACTCTAGAACGAAAGCCAAGCATATTCCATCATTTCCTAAAACCAAGATAGAGCACATACAGGAACTTGCAAAATAAGGTAAATTTTTAGTTTTAATTCTAAGATAACATTTAATTGAGGAATGAAGTAAAAATTCTCCTTTCCTTTTTTTTTTTTTTGGAACATGGGTATGGTCAGCAGCCTCCAACATGACTCCTAAAGATCTCTACCTCTTAGCATTTATACTGCCATGTAATTCTTTCCCCTTAAGGGTGGTTGATTTAATGACTTGTTTCTAATAAACAAAATATTACAAAAGTGATGGGCTGTCATTTCTAATTAGGTTACAAAAGACTGTGGTCTGGTTTGGGTGCCTTCTCTTACACTCTCATTCACTTGTTGTGAGGGAAGCAAGCTACAGTGTTTTAAGGTGCACACATGTCAAAGAACTGATGTTTTCAGCCGGGATCCAGCAAGGACCTGAGGTCATCCAAAAGGCATGCGAATGAGTTTGGAAGAAATCTTTCCCCAGTTGTGCTCTGAGATAATTGCGACACTGGAGTACAATTTCCTGAGAGATGTTGAGCCAGAACCACCACGCTGAGCAAAACAAAATTCCTGACCTGAGAGAACTGTGAGATGATAAATGTTTTGTTTTAAACCAAGGTATTTTAGAAAATTTATTACACAGCAATAGATAACAAATACATACAGTGGAAACATCTTCAGTATTGTAGACTTGAGTATGGTGGTTAGCAGGATATTTTCTGTCATCAGAAATCAGAATAAGTAAAGGAAATTAACAATCAATAGTTCAGAGAAGGCCATAAGATAGAAACTTGGTAAGGGAACACTGTACCTGTTTTACCTACTTCTAAGTTTTTCTTTATTTCCACCACTCTTTGATGCCACGGCATTAAAATATATACATACATACATATATATATATATACACACACACACATACATATATATATACACACACATACATACATACATATATATATATATATATATATATATATATATATATATATATCTTTCAGGTTCTCTTTCCCCAGCCACTTACTAAGCTATAATGCTAATAAAGGGACAAAGAGACTGGGAATTGAACATCAGTCATAATGAAATGGCTCCATAATTCAGAGACAAATAAACCCATAATTTCCTTTTTGGATTTAAAGAAGCAACATTTATCAGATAAACTGATAAACAATAATATACTTTTACATAGCCTAAGATAAAAGCCATTTGTCTATATTAGGGTTCTGATAACAACACACAATTCTCACTCACAAAAAGATTTTGTCATGGGATCAGGAGTAACTACAGGTGTTTATTTCCAGTCAGAATAACTGAAAAATTTCAACTGGACTTCCAATGTTTGTATAAACCTGGTTGTTTCTACAGAAAAGTAAATAGTTTAATTACCCTTTGCCACGATTCCTGTTTGGAAAGTTAGCTTTCTGAAAATATTGATAGGTGTATATTTCAGAGACATTAAATTATGAAACAGAAAATTACATGACTTGTCAGTTCATTATGCTAGAAAGATTTAAAAGGTAAATTAGATTTTATAAGTCATACCAAATGTTCACACTGAAGGATTCAACACATCTTTAGAATACTTCAAGTATATTAGGAGAAAAAATGCAACTTTATTCTTGAGCTGATTCAGCAGAGTAGAAATAATTTTGACATTTGTAGTTTCTAGATGAGGCTTGATGTAAGAATAAAAATTATTTCAGGAAGTGTGTGTCTGTGATTTAAAAGTTTATGTTGAACAGTTTGAAAGTATGAAGACTACTTTTACAACCAAGAAAAGAAAATGAACTGAATTGAACTGAATGATTGAATCAACAAAATAGTAAACCTCTGCTCATATTATTAATATAGTCTTTCCTCTCATATTACTGGTAAGCCCATAAATAGCATCATATTATGCAATCCGAGAAACTTCCATGTCTAGGGTCAATACCAATTAAGATTGGGTGGCTGGTAGGGTGGAGGTGGTAGTCGTAGAGCTGACAGAATTTTGGTGTTAGCATTTGCTCATAGGCTGTTTTTTGACAACTTTTTAAAAAGCAGTTATTATGTGTCAAATATAATTTCCAGTTTAAATTAAAAATAAAGGCCTAGGATATAATGGTAACCATGCAAGTATCTTGATTTTACATTTTTAATTTATTTTTATTTTAAAAAATATTTGTATAATATTTTATTGTGTGAAATATGTAAGTTGGGTTGGTGCATGTATTTTGTCATATATTGATTGACATTTAAGTATACGTAGATTTATTAAATTGAGGATTATATTGTAATTTACATTCTATATGTAATATTTCAACTCAGTTGCTCTTTGTGATTAGTGAACAGAAAGCTTATATTTAATATTATAAATTGAAAACAATCTTTTATTGGCATAAAAATCTTAGGGTAAGCAAGGTAGGTAAAAATGTAAATATCAAGTTTGTCAATGTGAATTAGTTACTGTAAGTTATATAATGTTTAAAATATATTTTAAGACTGAAAAAATATTGCATAAAAAGAAATAATCAATTTTTATATACTTCTTTCATGTACTTAAAAACATTTAGACTTTTGTTCAATGACAATTATTACAACTTTAAATATTTTCAGTATTAGGGTCTATGTAGAAGTTAACAATGTCATCATCTGTCATAAAATGAAGGAAATTCATCATGTTGTTACAGGACTAAAAATGTAACTTTCTGTACCATATTTTATTTTTTGCAATTCATACTTTGTTTATAATTGTGTTTGTGTTTTAATTTTTTTGGCATTTCTCATAATTATTTTGTTTCTGGGGTAGATTGTTTTCTGTAGATCTGAGTTAAATTCATCATTTAGGAAGAGAATGTTACCTAGAAAGATTAAAGCAGCACTTTAAGCCATTGAGAGATACTGTAATAGTACTAAGACAAAATATTTTAAAAGACAAAAGTTTCTATAAAGTAAAATTGTACCTACAGTCAAGATAGAGTGAGAATTGTGCTTCCAGGAATTACTGCATAAACATTAGTTGAAAAGGATTTCCCTGTGGTTTAGCATTATTATATTACATGAAATATGAAGCTTTTACATTCTTTGGAGTCATCTGTCATTGGCCATGTTATGCCAAGAATTTGGGGCTATTATGCTCTAAGGGTGTTTGTTGTTCCTTGGACCCACTTTTCTACCTTGTGGGACTCATTGAGTATCAAATCATTCTTGCAGATTTTTCTAATATAAAAAAATAAAATATCACTGCTTTTAAAGACTTCAGGTTATTTCATTATCTTCCTTGAGTATCTGAAACATTCTAACCCATTTGAATGATGCTAATTTTGAACACGAGTCAGTTTTCTTTAAAAATCCACTTGTAATAATTTCTTATGACTCTCCACCGATTGAATCCAACATGTTTAATGAAAAACATTTAGTTCTAGAATTTTATGGGGTTGAACTGAACCACTCAGTATTGGATATATTTAGTAGAAAAAAGGACTAAAGAATATAATCCAGGAAAAATATGTCATTCAAAGACAGGACATGAAATTTCTATGGTTATTAGAATTTGCTACCTACATACAGTTTTTCCTCACAGAGTAGTAAAGACCTCCAGCAGGATTCTGACATGCTATTTTTATTTCCAACTGAAATGTCATAAATAATATTATTCACCTAAGTATTCCTGTATTCATATCTATTATTAAATTTAAAAACTGTATTTTTTTAAACCCCAGAGACAATAAAAGGATAGATACAGAGTTTTGGTTTTTAGAAGTCCATTATATAAATCTCATCCTTAATTTCATTTCCACAAATGCACATATTCAGTCCAGAGTTCTGATGGGTTGATGAGTTTACAAGAAGGCCCCTCTATTAGAGAGAACTTTAGTCATGTTTTTGATAGAATGTCACTAGGAAATTACTATAGTTACAAGTTTCACTGGCTGTAGGGATGCCTGTATATGTTATTTCTTTTTGTGTATGTGGTCCAAAAATTTTGCTTATATTGTTGACATTTTTCAGTTCTGCCATACCAATCCTTGATGCAACATTTCATAATTGGTTTTCATCTCTTTTTTTAGGATGCCCTGCGGTTGTTTTCAGGACTGAAGACAACAGCTCCACAATGTATCTTTGCATAAGAATACACTTGTATAATAAGTTTTTTTTTTAGAGAAATTGCATGTATCTGCCTTATAAACTTTTTCATTCATTCATTTTCTTTCTTCCTAATCTGTTCCATAAGGCAAATTTCTAACTTATTGTTATAATCAAAATAATTATTGAAATAATTAGTACTTTCATATGATAAAGATTATTTTAATCTGCAGCTACAAAATATGTAACTCATTAATGTTTAAACAATCACAATTTTCTATTAACATTATAGCATTTTATCTACTACTAGATCAGGAATTAGCTATTTTTTGTAAAATTTCTTTGTAAGGCAAAGCAATAGTATTGTATATACTTTCCTAAAGATTGTCAAGTTCAGTTTTGCTTAAATTTAACAGTACATGTGACACTTTCTGTTTGAAGAATAAGTTGGTTTTAAGTTTATACCAAACAAAAGCATCTCTTTTGTTTTGCAAAATCTGAAACTTTGATCTTTCTAGTTGTGACTTCTTGTAAATATGTTTTATATAAATATTCTATGAATTGGTTATTAACAAGGTAAAGAAAGATTGATATGTAAGCTGATTCTTAAACATTAATTTTCTGAAGATAAACTTTTTTAAAATTATGCTTTAAAAATATTTTAACACGTTATCAAAAAGGAACTGAAATATCTTAGGCATAAAAGACATCTCTAGAGGTCATTATTCAGTTTCCAGAAAATATTGAAACTACCTCTGACAGATTGATACCTTTTCTGCATTTATAGCTCTCTGGAGAGAGGTTCTGTATATTTAACAATTCTCACTGTGAGGGATATTTTAAGTATTTCAGATTTAAAGTGCTCATGTTTCAGATTCAGATTATTATTATCATCATCATTATTTTGGTTCTGGCTTCAGTAAAAAGGTGAAAAACACTTTTCCATCTTCTGATAATATTTCATATTTATAAAATTATTATTAAGTTATAACTCAGCTTTTTCATTTATGCTTTAAATCCTTTTATTATCTCATCACAACCATCTTTGACTTTTTATCAGAAATGGTTCTCTTTTGTACATTGACCATTATTTTATAGATCACATATAAGTTAATATAAATCATGCCTATAAATTTCAGCCTGCTTATTTTGTATAATCTAGTCAGATATCAGCTAGACATATTGTTACCAAGTTTGGAGAGCCTTGGGATAAGCTAGTTTCAAAACTGGCTGTTAGCATCCCCCAGTTGTGTTTTGGGAGCAAAGGACACCCTTAAAAAAGGGAAGCAGTTATATTTCGTGAGCATTATAAAATAAACTTAAATTCTCATAAAATTAGTGAATATGTTTGGAACAGTGTGAATTACGTGTGCGCTACATGAAGTATATAGAATTCATTTGAAGTATGAAGTCTGGCCTTACCTCAAAAGGCAGTCATTCAATTAAGCAGTTAAACATGAGCCACCGTAAGAAGTTTTTTTGATACTTAGAGAGAGAAAGGCAACGTGTATTAAAATTCCGTGACCATTATCTCAGGAGTGCTGTGTTATTATTGACTGGGGGCCTGCTGGGAAGCTAGAAATATATCTAAAATGTGGCAGGTGGTTAATTAGAGCATATGAATAAATATATATAAATTTGTTAAAGCGTTCACTTATGGTAAACTATACCTCAATTAAAAAGAAAAAAATATGCACAAAGAAAATAAATAATGAATGGAAATATGAGCCTCTAAAATCAAAGTTAGAAAAGCAGATATTCAAATTTGCAGAGCTGATTGTCAACTGGAATGACTGTGATAGAATCAAGTCTCATTAGCTCATTGGAAATAGGATTTGTTAAGGTAATGATGGTTAATGATTTTTCAGCATAATAACAGCCAAGTTAATGTATGGATGTGTGTGTGTATCCACAGGTGTATGTTTTTACATGCGTATTTTTATTGTAAAATTAATATGTTTATTGAAAACAAGAAAGCACAGAAAATATCAACTTAAGTAAAGATCAACATAATTTAGTTCAAAATTATATTCAACAGTGCATTATTTCAATGTTTTTTATCTTAATCCATTTGCTTGAAAGCATTGATATATGCTCCAAATTTCCTCCCAGATTCCACTTGGGGAAATATTTAGTATATTGGATTATGAAATAATTTATCTTTACCTATATTATTAGTAAAGTTCTTAAAATTTTTAGCCTGTTATTATGTGATTAGTGATATTGTTCACATGACTAAAATTCAAAGATAAAATATGATTATATTTTATGGGTGAAAGTTAGGAAGCAAAATAGCATATTAATACATTTAACTAAAGTATTCATTTGGATAATCAAGGTCAAACACTTCAAAAATAATAATTTTAAAGTTAATGCTTTCAAAAAATAAATTAGCAAAAATCATTTACTTTGTTTCTTAAAAAGAAGAATTATTGAAAAAATTCTACCATCAAAAAATAGTTGTTCTATGCCTAGTTTATTTTAGTCACTGAATAAGACTCAGCCCTTGGCTCAAATTTTTTCCTGCCTCACCATTAGCAGTTAGGTTTACCTATGCAAACCTTTATTTATTCAACATATATAAAATACTTAGTATGCAGTAGATGTTATTCTAAGTACTTGGTAGATATTAACACATTTAATAATCAAAACAACTCTAAGAGGTAATTAGTACTATTATCTCCATTTTATTACTGAGGAAACCAAAGCACAAAGAGAGAGAGAAAAGAAAGAGAAAAAAAGGAAGAAAGAAAAGAAAGATGAAAGAAAGAAAGAAAGAGAAAGAAGAGAGAGGGAGAGAGAGAAAGAAAGAAAAAGAAGGAAAGAAAGAAAGAAGGAAAGAAAAAGAAAGAGAGAAAGAAAGAAAGAAAGAGAAAGAAAGAAAGAAAGAAAGAAGGAAGGAAAAGAAACACATGGAAAGTGGTATGTAGACTTGCCATTTTAATCTATACCTTCTGTCTCTGTGCTTCTATACCTCCTGAGTTTAATATATACTTCTTTATTTATATAGTTTTAACATATAAATGCTAATGTTTCTATGATATAATTTTATAATAAATAAATAAAATTAGCTTGCTCTCAAAATATCCCAGTCCATAATTTTATAAGTTCAACTCTAGACCGTGAATAACCCTCAACCTACCATCTCCTCTTTTTGGACATCTTTGGTGTTTGTATCCCTGTTTCTTGGTCTCTAAATATCTCTTCTTTTATTCAAGTGTTACCTTTCCTAATGACAGAACTCTTTTCTTAAAAAAAGAATTATGAGTTAGTGTAATGTATAAATAGAGACATTAGATGAAGGACAAAATAATATTCTCCAAAAAGTTATTTGAGGTGGCTTAGTGAAGTTGAAAAAGCATAGTCGTTGGTATCACATAGAAATAAATGTACCTTTGGGCAAATCTATAAACCTCCCTAAACCAGCTTTTACAAACAAAATTGTGTTCATTATAGGAATCGAAGGTAACAATTTCACAAAATCAAGGGCAGTAAATTGATAGACCTCAGCACCTAAGGCACGGGTCTGAGGAAACGGAAGCACAAAGAAAGAGAGAGAGGGAGAGAGAGGAAGGAAAAAGAAAGAACCAAAGAAAGAAGGAGGGAAGGAAGGAAGGAAGGAAGGAAGGAAGGAAGGAAGGAAGGAAGGAAGGAAGGAAGGAAGGAAGGAAGGAAAGAAAGGAAAGGAAAGGAAAGGAAAGGAAAGGAAAGGAAAGGAAAGGAAGAAAAGAAAAAAGAAAAGAAGGGAGGGAGGAAGGGAGGGAAGAAAGGAAGGAATGATTAGAGGAAACTCAGAGGTTATTCTCTCTGTGTCTCTAGTTTCCATTTTATTGATTCTGCTTTCTCCAGACAGGCTTCCTTTGTATATCACCTTGCATGATAAAGTGCAGAGAGCTCCATCAGAGAAACGCAGTTAAAATCCAGTAGATACCACCGTACACCTGAAAGAATTGTGAACAAACAGATGACAGAAAAACAAAACAAAGCAAAGCAGAACCTGAGAATTTGAATTGCTGGTGAGGATATTGAGCAAGCGGAACTCCTATACTTTGCTGGAGGGAATGGAAAATAGTACAGGCAATTTGGAAAAGAGTTAGACTGTTGTATATAAAATTTAATACATACTTACCTTACAAAGTAGGAATCTCATTCCTAGATGTCTTCCTAAGAAAATTGCAACCTTTATGTTCATATAATGACTTATGCACTAATGTTCATAAGTGCATAAGTCATTATATGAACATAAAGTTTGCAATTTATGTTCAAACAAAAATGAATGTAAACATTCACCTACAGGTGAATGGATAAATACATTGAGATAAATCTAGGCAATAATACATATTACTCAACAATGAAAAGGAACTCACTACTGATCTGTGAATCATGGTAGACTGAGTAATGCCTTCCCTTCTTTCCAAAGATGTCCATGTCCTAATCCCTAGAACCTGTGATGTTAGTTTATCTGGAAAATTAAACTTTGTAGATGTGATTAAATTAATGATTTTTAGCTGGGTACATCATCTTGGATTATCCTGTGGGCCTGATGTAATCACAGGGGTTCTTATAAGAGGGAGGCAGGAAATCAGAGAGAGGAAAAAAGGTGTGGAGAAATATGTGACAACAGAAACAATGATAAAATGATTAAAATGACACAAACAGGAGCCAAGGAATGCTATAAGCATCTGAAATCTGAAGGCAGCAGGTAATGGATACTCCCCTGGAGCCTGTAGAAGAAACCAGCCTCTCGACACCTTGATTTCAGCAAAAGTATTTTAAATTTCTCACCTAGAAGTGTAAAAAGTATATATAAATAAATTTGTGTTGTTTTATGCCAGTAATTTTGTGATATTTTGTTACAACAATAGGAAATTAATATACCCAGCAATGCAGATGAATCTCCAAAGCATCATGCTAAGTGAAAGAGTACTTGTTGCTGGATAAAATTAAATTGTGTGTTGTATTTTGCGTATGCACATAGAAGTACTCATTCTGATAAAATCTAATCCAAGTGAAAAAATAAAATATCCACCATATTTTTCCCCTCAACTGTGATTATCCCTGCCTTCTACTTTTATTTTAAACTTCATTTCCAAAATTTATGTACCAATTTTTCATTCTGCAGTTGAATGTTGTATTGAATCTTGTACTAAGAGAATGTCACCCATATTCGGGGTTTATTTTATTCTCTTTCCCTCTTTCTGCTCAGACTTCTTTAAACATCTGTATTCTCTAGTAATTTTTTTTCCCAATTGTCCTATTGTGTTTTTTCAATTTGCTGATGTTCAAAGAAAACCCATTGAGGTTTAAAAATATTATGTTGGTAATTTATTTTTTCTAAAAATAAGAAACAGATTTATACTTAAAATATTTACTATAAGGATTGACACTGGTGCTCTTTCTTGGGCCATTTATCGGATAATCAAGCATCATGACCTTAGGTAACAAGCAAGGTAGCCTGCCAGAGTATTACACAATCCAAAAGAGTTGATTTGCTTTCATCAGATTTTGCCCATTAAAGAGATTTGTAGATTTCATAATCTTTTTTATTTTTTTATTTATTTTTATTTTTTTATTATACTTTAAGTTTTAGGGTACATGTGCACATTGTGCAGGTTAGTTACATATGTATACATGTGCCATTCTGGTGCGTGCACCCACTAACTCGTCATCTAGCATTAGGTATCTCTCCCAATGCTATCCCTCCCCCCTCCCCCCACCACACAACAGTCCCCAGAGTGTGATATTCCCCTTCCTGTGTCCATGTGATCTCATTGTTCAATTCCCACCTATGAGTGAGAATATGCGGTGTTTGCTTTTTTGTTCTTGCGATAGTTTACTGAGAATGATGGTTTCCAGTTTCATCCATGTCCCTACAAAGGACACGAACTCATCATTTTTTATGGCTGCATAGTATTCCATGGTGTATATGTGCCACGTTTTCTTAATCCAGTCTATCATTGTTGGACATTTGGGTTGGTTCCAAGTCTTTGCTATTGTGAATAATGCCGCAATAAACATACGTGTGCATGTGTCTTTATAGCAGCATGATTTATAGTCCTTTGGGTATATACCCAGTAATGGGATGGCTGGGTCAAATGGTATTTCTAGTTCTAGATCCCTGAGGAATCGCCACACTGACTTCCACAATGGTTGAACTAGTTTACAGTCCCACCAACAGTGTAAAAGTGTTCCTATTTCTCCGGATCCTCTCCAGCACCTGTTGTTTCCTGACTTTTTAATGATTGCCATTCTAACTGGTGTGAGATGATATCTCATTGTGGTTTTGATTTGCATTTCTCTGATGGCCAGTGATGATGAGCATTTTTTCATGTGTTTTTTGGCTGCATAAATGTCTTCTTTTGAGAAGTGTCTGTTCATGTCCTTCGCCCACTTTTTGATGGGGTTGTTTGTTTTTTTCTTGTAAATTTGTTTGAGTTCATTGTAGATTCTGGATATTAGCCCTTTGTCAGATGAGTAGGTTGCAAAAATTTTCTCCCATGTTGTAGGTTGCCTGTTCACTCTGGTGGTAGTTTCTTTTGCTGTGCAGAAGCTCTTTAGTTTAATTAGATCCCATTTGTCAATTTTGTCTTTTGTTGCCATTGCTTTTGGTGTTTTGGACATGAAGTCCTTGCCCATGCCTATGTCCTGAATGGTAATGCCTAGGTTTTCTTCTAGGGTTTTTATGGTTTTAGGTCTAACGTTTAAATCTTTAATCCATCTTGAATTAATTTTTGTATAAGGTGTAAGGAAGGGATCCAGTTTCAGCTTTCTACATATGGCTAGCCAGTTTTCCCAGCACCATTTATTAAATACGGAATCCTTTCCCCATTGCTTGTTTTTCTCAGGTTTGTCAAAGATCAGATAGTTGTAGGTATGCGGCGTTATTTCTGAGGGCTCTGTTCTGTTCCATTGATCTATATCTCTGTTTTGGTACCAGTACCATGCTGTTTTGGTTACTGTAGTCTTGTAGTATAGTTTGAAGTCAGGTAGTGTGATGCCTCCAGCTTTGTTCTTTTGGCTTAGGATTGACTTGGCGATGCGGGCTCTTTTTTGGTTCCATATGAACTTTAAAGTAGTTTTTTCCAATTCTGTGAAGAAAGTCATTGGTAGCTTGATGGGGATGGCATTGAATCTGTAAATGACCTTGGGCAGTATGGCCATTTTCACGATATTGATTCTTCCTACCCATGAGCATGGAATGTTCTTCCATTTGTTTGTATCCTCTTTTATTTCCTTGAGCAGTGGTTTGTAGTTCTCCTTGAAGAGGTCCTTCACATCCCTTGTAAGTTGGATTCCTAGGTATTTTATTCTCTTTGAAGCAATTGTGAATGGGAGTTCACTCATGATTTGGCTCTCTGTTTGTCTGTTGTTGGTGTATAAGAATGCTTGTGATTTTTGTACATTGATTTTGTATCCTGAGACTTTGCTGAAGTTGCTTATCAGCTTAAGGAGATTTTGGGCTGAAACAATGGGGTTTTCTAGATAAACAATCATGTCGTCTGCAAACAGGGACAATTTGACTTCCTCTTTTCCTAATTGAATACCCTTTATTTCCTTCTCCTGCCTGATTGCCCTGGCCAGAACTTCCAACACTACGTTGAATAGGAGTGGTGAGAGAGGGCATCCCTGTCTTGTGGCAGTTTTCAAAGGGAATGCTTCCAGTTTTTGCCCATTCAGTATGATATTGGCTGTGGGTTTGTCATAGATAGCTCTTATTATTTTGAAATACGTCCCATCAATACCTAATTTCTTGACAGTTTTTAGCATGAAGGGTTGTTGAATTTTGTCAAAGGCTTTTTCTGCACCTATTGAGATAATCATGTGGTTTTTGTCTTTGGCTCTGTTTATATGCTGGATTACATTTATTGATTTGCGTATATTGAACCAGCCTTGCATCCCAGGGATGAAGCCCACTTGATCATGGTGGATAAGCTTTTTGATGCGCTGCTGGATTCGGTTTGCCAGTATTTTATTGAGGATTTTTGCATCAATGTTCATCAAGGATATTGGTCTAAAATTCTCTTTTTTGGTTGTGTCTCTGCCTGGCTTTGGTATCAGAATGATGCTGGCCTCATAAAATGAGTTGGGGAGGATTCCCTCTTTTTCTATTGATTGGAATAGTTTCAGAAGGAATGGTACCAGTTCCTCCTTGTACCTCTGATAGAATTCGGCTGTGAATCCATCTGGTCCTGGACTCTTTTTGGTTGGTAAACTATTGATTATTGCCACAATTTCAGCTCCTGTTATTGGTCTATTCAGAGATTCAGCTTCTTCCTGGTTTAGTCTTGGGAGAGTGTATGTGTCGAGGAATGTATCCATTTCTTCTAGATTTTCTAGTTTATTTGTGTAGAGGTGTTTGTAGTATTCTCTGATGGTAGTTTGTATTTCTGTGGGATCGGTGGTGATAACCCCTTTATCATTTTTTATTCCGTCTATTTGATTCTTCTCTCTTTTTTTCTTTATTAGTCTTGCTAGCGGTCTATCAATTTTGTTGATCCTTTCAAAAAACCAGCTCCTGGATTCATTGATTTTTTGAAGGGTTTTTTGTGTCTCTATTTCCTTCAGTTCTGCTCTGATTTTACTTATTTCTTGCCTTCTGCTAGCTTTTGAATGTGTTTGCTCTTGCTTTTCTAGTTCTTTTAATTGTGATGTTAGGGTGTCAATTTTGGATCTTTCCTGCTTTCTCTTGTGGGCATTTAGTGCTATAAATTTCCCTCTACACACTGCTTTGAATGCATCCCAGAGATTCTGGTATGTTGTGTCTTTGTTCTCGTTGGTTTCAAAGAACATCTTTATTTCTGCCTTCATTTCGTTATGTACCCAGTAGTCATTCAGGAGCAGGTTGTTCAGTTTCCATATAGTTGAGTGGCTTTGAGTGAGATTTTTAATCCTGAGTTCTAGTTTGATTGCACTGTGGTCTGAGAGATAGTTTGTTATAATTTCTGTTCTTTTACATTTGCTGAGGAGAGCTTTACTTCCAAGTATGTGGTCAATTTTGGAATAGGTGTGGTGTGGTGCTGAAAAAAATGTATATTCTGTTGATTTGGGGTGGAGAGTTCTGTAGATGTCTATTAGGTCTGCTTGGTGCAGAGCTGAGTTCAATTCCTGGGTATCCTTGTTGACTTTCTGTCTCGTTGATCTGTCTAATGTTGACAGTGGGGTGTTAAAGTCTCCCATTATTAATGTGTGGGAGTCTAAGTCTCTTTGTAGGTCACTCAGGACTTGCTTTATGAATCTGGGTGCTCCTGTATTGGGTGCATATATATTTAGGATAGTTAGCTCCTCTTGTTGAATTGATCCCTTTACCATTATGTAATGGCCTTCTTTGTCTCTTTTGATCTTTGTTGGTTTAAAGTCTGTTTTATCAGAGACTAGGATTGCAACCCCTGCCTTTTTTTGTTTTCCATTTGCTTGGTAGATCTTCCTCCATCCTTTTATTTTGAGCCTATGTGTGTCTCTGCAGGTGAGATGGGTTTCCTGAATACAGCACACTGATGGGTCTTGACTCTTTATCCAATTTGCCAGTCTGTGTCTTTTAATTGGAGAATTTAGTCCATTTACATTTAAAGTTAATATTGTTATGTGTGAATTTGATCCTGTCATTATGATGTTAGCTGGTTATTTTGCTCATTAGTTGATGCAGTTTCTTCCTAGTCTCGATGGTCTTTACATTTTGGCATGATTTTGCAGCGGCTGGTACCGGTTGTTCCTTTCCATGTTTAGCGCTTCCTTCAGGAGCTCTTGTAAGGCAGGCCTGGTGGTGACAAAATCTCTCAGCATTTGCTTGTCTGTAAAGTATTTTATTCCTCCTTCACTTATGAAGCTTAGTTTGGCTGGATATGAAATTCTGGGTTGAAAATTCTTTTCTTTAAGAATGTTGAATATTGGCCCCCACTCTCTTCTGGCTTGTAGGGTTTCTGCCGAGAGATCCGCTGTTAGTCTGATGGGCTTCCCTTTGAGGGTAACCCGACCTTTCTCTCTGGCTGCCCTTAACATTTTTTCCTTCATTTCAACTTTGGTGAATCTGACAATTATGTGTCTTGGAGTTGCTCTTCTCGAGGAGTATCTTTGTGGCGTTCTCTGTATTTCCTGAATCTGAATGTTGGCCTGCCTTGCTAGATTGGGGAAGTTCTCCTGGATAATATCCTGCAGAGTGTTTTCCAACTTGGTTCCATTCTCCGCATCACTTTCAGGTACACCAATCAGACGTAGATTTGGTCTTTTCACATAGTCCCATATTTCTTGGAGGCTTTGCTCATTTCTTTTTATTCTTTTTTCTCTAGACTTCCCTTCTCGCTTCATTTCATTCATTTCATCTTCCATTGCTGATACCCTTTCTTCCAGTTGATCGCATCGGCTCCTGAGGCTTCTGCATTCTTCACGTAGTTCTCGAGCCTTGGTTTTCAGCTCCATCAGCTCCTTTAAGCACTTCTCTGTATTGGTTATTCTAGTTATACATTCTTCTAAATTTTTTTCAAAGTTTTCAACTTCTTTGCCTTTGGTTTGAATGTCCTCCCGTAGCTCAGAGTAATTTGATCGTCTGAAGCCTTCTTCTCTCAGCTCGTCAAAATCATTCTCCATCCAGCTTTGTTCCGTTGCTGGTGAGGAACTGCGTTCCTTTGGAGGAGGAGAGGTGCTCTGCGTTTTAGAGTTTCCAGTTTTTCTGTTCTGTTTTTTCCCCATCTTTGTGGTTTTATCTACTTTTGGTCTTTGATGATGGTGATGTACAGATGGGTTTTCGGTGTGGATGTCCTTTCTGTTTGTTAGTTTTCCTTCTAACAGACAGGACCCTCAGCTGCAGGTCTGTTGGAATACCCTGCGGTGTGAGGTGTCAGTGTGCCCCTGCTGGGGGGTGCCTCCCAGTTAGGCTGCTCGGGGGTCAGGGGTCAGGGACCCACTTGAGGAGGCAGTCTGCCCGTTCTCAGATCTCCAGCTGCATGCTGGGAGAACCACTGCTCTCTTCAAAGCTGTCAGACAGGGACATTTAAGTCTGCAGAGGTTACTGCTGTCTTTTTGTTTGTCTGTGCCCTGCCCCCAGAGGTGGAGCCTACAGAGGCAGGCAAGACTCCTTGAGCTGTGGTGGGCTCCTCCCAGTTCGAGCTTCCCGGCTGCTTTGTTTACCTAAGCAAGCCTGGGCAATGGCGGGCGCCCCTCCCCCAGCCTCGCTGCTGCCTTGCAGTTTGATCTCAGACTGCTGTGCTGGCAATCAGCGAGATTCCGTGGGTGTAGGACCCTCCGAGCCAGGTGTGGGATATAGTCTCGTGGTGCGCCGGTTTTTAAGCCGGTCTGAAAAGCGCAATATTCGGGTGGGAGTGACCCGATTTTCCAGGTGCATCCGTCACCCCTTTCTTTGACTCAGAAAGGGAACTCCCTGACCCCTTGCGCTTCCCAGGTGAGGCAATGCCTCGCCCTGCTTCGGCTCGCGCACAGTGCGCGCACCCACTGGCCTGCGCCCACTGTCTGGCACTCCCTAGTGAGATGAACCCGGTACCTCAGATGGAAATGCAGAAATCACCCGTCTTCTGCGTCGCTCACGCTGGGAGCTGTAGACCGGAGCTGTTCCTATTCGGCCATCCTAGCCTGTCCCTCCAGATTTCATAAATAGCACAAAAAAATTCCAATACTTAGTAATGAGATAGATCAAGACCATGACAGTCATCTGAACACATAGATGTTTGCTGGCAAAAATGTATCAAATTTTTTTTTTTTTTTTTTTTTTTGAGACGGAGTCTTGCTCTGTCGCCCAGGCTGTAGTGCAGTGGCGTGATCTCGGCTCACTGCAAGCTCCACCTCCAGGGTTCACATCACTCTACGGCCTCAGCCTCCCAAGTATCTGGGACTACAGGTGCCCGCCACCACACCCAGCTAATTTTTTGTATTTTTAGTAGAGACAGGGTTTCACCATGTTAGCCAGGATGGTCTCGATCTCCTGACCTCGTGGTCCACCCGCCTCGGCCTCCCAAAGTGCTGGGATTACAGGCATGAGCCACCGTGCCCAGCCCCAAATTTTTTTTTTCTTTTTTTGAGTTTACAGACAAGATGCTAATTTACAAATGAGAGTGTTTCCTACCTGCTTATCTTTCTATTACAGTAAGTGTTTTATTTTGTTGTATAATAAATAGAATATTTTTGACAAAAAGTAAACACAACCAGTCTCTTCAAAGTATAAGTGAAGTTTTGACAGTGAGTGCAGAAGTAAGGATTTGTTGAAAAAAAGTTGTATTATACAGAATTTCAAATACATAAGTCTAGAAACTTTTCTAATACTTTGTAATTTTTTGGAAAAAATTCAAGCATGTCACTTATTAAAATGTACATAAAGTTAAACTTAAAAAGCAAACAAACTAACGTTAGTATTTGAGATTTCCTAAATTGTTTTAAAATAATCTAAAAGAAAATGTTAAGTGGGCTTTTAAGATATACTACATAAAAATATTTAACCCATTACTATGC
Organism: Gorilla gorilla gorilla; assembly: GCF_029281585.2. Taxonomy (NCBI): domain Eukaryota; kingdom Metazoa; phylum Chordata; class Mammalia; order Primates; family Hominidae; genus Gorilla; species Gorilla gorilla. The sequence goes on from NC_086017.1 coordinate 176,612,975, forward strand.
AAGAACAACTGACTGAAATAAACGAGGATTTAAATTTTCTAGTCAAATATCCGTAGATATTTGTATAGTTATTGGTTGGGATTCAGAAAAAGTAGCATGATCCTTTAAAGTTTCCCTCTTTATGAAGCTCTAAAATAGATTTTGTACATTTTCAAAGTATAAAAATAATTATTTAGAAATTTCTAAATTATCTTAAATACCTAACAACAACAACAAATCTAAAAGAATTTCAGGAAGACACCAAGAATAATTAATGCCTCTAGGTATCCTTACTTTCTACTTTGGAAACATCACTTTGATGGTCTTAGTCTATTCTTTTATTACTACTTATGTTTTTTTTTTGTATTTATAAACCACACTATTATAAAATTGTATATTACTTTATAAACCCTTCAATATACTGGCACTAGGCTAATATATGATGTAAATTAACACTAAATAATCTAGCTTTCTTATGAGATTTATATGTAAACCTTATATCTTTTTTACTCTAACAGTTCCTAGAGTGGACAAACAGTTTAGAAAAATAGAAATAGTTTTAGAAAAACAGAAAATTTTCACCTGGGTGCAGTTGGTCATGCCTTGTAAACCCAGCAGTTTGGGAGGCTGAGGTGGGAGATCATTTGAGCCCAGGAGTTTGAGACCAGCCTGAGCAACATACTGAGATGCTGTTTCTAAAAACAAAACAAAACAAACAAACAAAATAATCAGCCAGGCATTGTGGCACACATCTGTAATCCCATCTACTTGGGAGGCTGCAGTGAGATGATTGCTTGAGCAGCGAGGTTGCAGTAAGCCAAGATTGCACCACTGCACTCCAGCCTGGGTGACAGAGCAAGACCTTGTCTCAAAAATAAATTAAAACAAAAAAAAAAAAAGGAAAAAAGAAGATATCAGAAAGCCGATCAGGATGAAAAGACTTGTTTATATTTCTCCAATAATTCTCCCACCTTTGGGGGTATATTGTTTTTCTTTCAGTTATAAACTCTTCTGGGGAATCTTATACCGCTGAATTAATCTGTAGTATGTTTGTTTGTAGGGAGTGAAAAAGAAGTAAGAATTCAATCAGTGTTATATCAATGTGTTTTATGAATGACTAGTGTTTAAAAAGAGGATTAGCCAAAGATTTTTCTCTTGAAAATAGGTAGAAATTTGTGTAATTCATAGTGGATGACTTATTATAGATAGTGTCTATCTCCTTGTTCTTAAACACTGACATTCTGTTTGGCTTGGTAACCAGCTCCTCTTTCTGTTTGTGTTTAGTTTCAGTAATTGTGCTTGTATCTTCTTGTAAAACAAATCTCATTTGATCACTAGACCAAATCAGCCCATTTGTGTACAGAACCCCAAGGGACTAGCATTTAATCCCTTGAGTACTTAACATTCTTGTGAGTCAGGAGCAAAGCTAAAGTAAATTGATGATCAGAGGCACCAATGCCTAAATTCGTGGGTAGAGCTGACAGATACACTCTTCGTTCTATTAAAAGCTCGTAGACGTATTTTTTCCCCAATAACCTGGAACACAATTTAAAACACCAATAGAAGCATTTTGAGCCATTAGAAAGAATGAATTTATGGTCTGAATTAATTCCTAAAAATCATAAATTTAAATGAATGAAATTTCTACTTACTTTGCTTATTGTGATACAAAAAGACGGTATGGTTGTCTCTGTGGCCTCTTCACTGCACAGTCTCATTTGTGTGCTTTTGATTTTTCTTTCTCAAATTCTCCAGCTATTGTCTGTAACAGTACAAGTTGTCTTATTAGCAAATCTTCATTTCTAGTTTTATATTGTGCTTGGATTTTTCTGTAGGTCTACATTCATATTTATTCAATCTGTTTTCTCTCTTGAATTAGCAAAAAAGTCAGAACTGCTGATGACTGAATAGAAACAGCATTGTAGAGATGGCATTTACTACTCATAAGGAAAGGAACCAAAGTAAACACTGGCCATGAATTCAAATAGGCCAAAGTAAGAAAAAGCAAAGCCAATATAAGCCAGTCAGAGGCAATGTCAGGATAGTAGGAAATCTATGTGTGGGAAGAGCTAAAATAGATGAAAAGAGGTAAGTCTGGAAGCATTCCATGAGCTTACAGGTAGTTGAGTCTGGAATAATTTTATGCCATATCTATAAGCAATGTTTGCTGTAATGAAACCAGTTCACGGAAATTTAATATTTATTTTAAATTGGCTTTTATAATACTACTGAGAATTATTTTTTAAAATCAGTTTGGAAGTCAAAGACGGTTATTTTTGTTTATATTTTTAAATGATGTACAATCATTAATATGGTAATATATAACATGCTGTTACCTGCTTCAGCTATTTCCCAGAAGTACATACAGGTGTTTAGTGGTAGGGCTATCTCCTCTTCACAGTTAATTGAATTGCAGTAGCTTTGTGCAATTCCAAATGCTCCTTTGTTCTCTTGGGATTGATTTGCTGCAGCATTGCTAGGTAGATATAAAAATAGCCTCTTGTCTTTCTGATTTTAAATGTCTGTGGGCTTTCCCTTCTACCGTTTAGTAACTAATGTCTCAGGGTAGTGTTAACTGTAATTTCAAACCACAGGAATATACTGGTTAATGCCATAGGGGCTCCATTCTTTTCCAGCTCTCCTACCCAGAATTTGGGGTTTATGTGATTCTACTTAGAATTCCCGGATCTATGCCTCAGTCCTGAATCTCCTGAACTAGATCTTCTTAGGGCTCTGTATTTGGCTGGTAATTAGATTTTTATGCTTATACCAGTTTAACGTTAGGACTGCCAACTGCTTTCCCAAGGGTTTCGGCTTGTCTGATTTTCTACTGTATTAACTAGTACTATGGCAATGACAAATAGCTGAATTCCCAAATGAACTAGCATAAGCCAAATTAAAGAGAAGTAGTGGTTTCCATAGCTGGAGCTTTCACCCACACCCCTGAACCCCACTTCTACCTTCCCAGGTTTTCATTTTTCTCTGTAGTTCTTTGGTTACATCTCGCAGATAGGGTTTCTTTACTTTGAGAGAAAGTTGAGTATTGTCAGCATCAAATTCAAGTTTGCCTATTCAGAATCTTAGGAGGAAGCAGAAGAAAGCTGCTCTCCTCCAGCAACTAAAAATTGATTCCAGTAGAGGACTGTGGCTCCTAGGTCATGTGATCACAGATGGGCTATTTACTGAATCTGAAAAGTCTGACATTTAAACATTCCTGTTGTAACAAGATAAGACACTGCTGATATTAGAAAATGGATATGGGAGAACTTTTCAAGCAAATAAAAACCTGTATACTTATCTTTCACTAGAACATTTTTTTCTTTTTAAATTGCATTATTGAATAACCTATTCCCCTAGGTTTCATCCTTTTTCTACCTCTGCTTAAGTGGCTGGTCATAATGTACCAATCCTTTTCTGGGGGCTAAATCAATAATTAGAGAACTGCATCTAGCATGTCACTGAAAAATTAGTAGACTGAAAATTTTAACAACTGAGCCCCAGTACCAATTCATTAGAAACTCAGTGTAAGACCTTGGACTAGTCACTTGAGCTGTTTATGAATCAGTTTTTTCATCTTTAAAATAGTGGTAATAAAGTTACTACCCTTAGGGTCAATTTGAGGGCTAACTTAGATAATATATATTTATCCTTTAGACTAGTTCTTGACATATATAGTATAATTACATAAGTATTAGTTATAATAATATTGTAATGATTAATATCTATAGGACTATGTTTTCATATCTGTAAAATCAGGGACATACTTTAGATGGGAGTCTTAGAAAAGCCTATATGGCTCTATTAGTCAATTTTCACACTGCTATAAAGATCTACCCTGAGACTGGATAACTTACAAAGAGAAGAGGTTTAATTTACTCACAGTTATGCATGGCTGGGGATGCCTCAGGTAAGTTACAATTATGGTGGAATGGGAAGAAGGCATGTCTTACATGGTAGCAGGCAAGAGAGAGAGTGTGTGAAGGAGGAACTCTCAAACACTTATAAAACCATCAGATCTCATGAGAACTCACTATCATGAAAACAGTATGCGGGAACTGCCCCCATGATCCAATCACTTCCCACCAGGGCCCTTCCTCAACATGTGGGGATTATGGAGATTACAATTCAAGATGAGATTTTGGTGAGGGCACAGAGCCAAACCATATCATTCCATTCGGCCCTTTCCAAATCTCACATTCTTTTTACATTTGAAAGCCAATCATGCTTTCCCAACAGTCCCTCAAAGCCATAACTTTTTCCAGCACTAACCCAAAAGTCCAAGTTCAAAGTTTCATCTGATATAAGGCAAGTCCCTTCCACCTAGGAGCCCATAAAATCTAAAGCAAATAAGTTACTTCCTAGATACAATGTAAGTACAGGAATTGGGAAAATGCTCCCATTCCAAATGGGAGAAACTGGCCAAAACCAAGGGACTACAGGTCCCAGGAGGTCTAAAATCTAGCAGGATAGTCATTAAATTTTAAAGATCTGAAATAATCTCCTTTGACTCTATGTCTCACATCCAGGGCACACTGATACAAGAGGTGGGCTTCCACGGCCGTGGGCAGCTCCATCCCTGTGGCTTTGCAGGGCACACACCCCCTTCCCCCCTGGCTGCTTTCATGTTCAGTGTTTAGTGTCTGTGACTTCTCCAGGTGCACAATCCAAGCTGTTAGTTGAGCTACCATTCTTGGGTCTGGTGGGTGGTGGCCCTCTTCTCACAGCTCCACTAGGCAGTGTCCCAGTGGGGACTCTGTGTGGGGGCTCAAACCCCACATTTCTCTTCCACACTGCCCTAGCAGAGCCTCTCCATGAGGGCTCTCCCCCTGCAGTAGATTTCTACCTGGACATCCAGGCATCACCATAGATCCTCTGAAGTCTTGACTTCTGTGCCCCTCTAGGCTCAACACCACATGAAAGCCTCCAAGGCTTGGGGCTTGAACCTTCTGAAACAATGGCCCAAGCTGTACCTTGGCCTGTTTTAGCCATGGCTGGAGCTGGAGTGGCTGGGATGCAAAGTACCAAGTCCTGAGGCTGCACGCAGCAGCAGGGCCCTGAGCCTGACCCATGAAACCATTTTTCCCCCTAGGCTTCTGGGCCTGTGATGGGAGGGGCTGCCATCAAGCTCTCTGACATGGCCTAGAGACATTTTCCCCATTTTCCTGGTGATTAACATTTGGTTCCTCATTATTTATGTACATTTCTGCAGCTGGCTTCAATTTCTTTTCTGAAAACGAGTTTTTCTTTTCTATCACATCATCAGGCTGCAAATTTTCTGAACTTTTATGCTCTGCTTCCCTTTTAAACATAAGTTCCAATTTCTGATACTCTCTTTCAAGTTAAAATTTCACAGATCTCTAGGAGAGGGACAAAATGTTGCCAGTCTCTTTGCTAAAGCATAGCAAGAGTGACCTTTGCTCCAGTTCTCAAGAAGTTCCTTATCTCCATCTGAAACCACCTCAGCCTGGACTTCATTGTCCACATCATTATCAGCATTTGGTGAAAACTATTCAAGAAGTCTCTAGGAATTTTCAAACTTTCCCACATCTGTCTTCTGTGCCTCTCAAACTGTTCCAACCTCTGACTGTTATCCAGTTCCAAAGTAACTTGCACATTTTCAGGTTATCTTTACAGCACTGCCCCACTCCTGGTACCAATTTCCTGTGTTAATCTTTTTTCACACTGCTAACTTCCCTGAGACTGCTGTATGTGTCAGCAGTAATTTATCTAAAAAGGAGATTTAATTGACTCACAGTTCCACATGGCTGGGGAGGCCTCAGGAAACTTATAATCATAGCAGAAGGGGAAGCAGGCACATTTTACATAGTGACAGGCGAGAGAGAGTATGTGAAGGAGGAACTGTCAAACATTTATAAAACCATCAGATCCCATGAGAACTCACTCACTGCCATGAGAACAGCTTGGGGGAAACCGTTCCCATGATCTACTTACCTCCTACCATGTCTCCTAGATATAGAAATAGTTCATGGAACAGAAATTTAATAGACTCACAGTTCCACGTGGCTGGAGAGGCCTCACAGTCATGGCAGAAGACAAAAAAACATGACTTACATGGCAGCAGGCAAGAAAAGAATGAGAGTGAATTGAAAGGGGTTTCCCCTTACATAACCATCTTATCTCATGAGACTCATTCACTATCACACTAACAGTATGGAGGAAACCACCCCCATGATTCAATTATCTCCCACTGAATTCCTCCTACAACACATGAGAATTATAGGAGCTATGATTAGAGATGAGATTTGGGTGGGGACACAGCCAAACCATATCAGTAATTCAAGAAATTCTTACTAGATACTGCAAGTACTGCAAGTTCTTTTTGTCAGTCAAATACATCAACACATCAACTTTGATTATTGAGAATATAATTATTTAACAATAATGAGATACTGTTTCACCTAGGTCAAATGACTAACATTAAAAATGTTGACATCAAATTTTGTATGTAGAATGTCTTTAAGTGTCATATATTGTTGGTAGACGTTTAAATGAATTAATTATTTTTTGCTGTTTTGTATTTCCTTTTAACCATATGTGTAAGTTATGGCCTAGCAATTTCAGTCCTATTTATGTACCCAAGATAAATGTAAATGTATGTGTACAAGAAGACAAGTACCAAAAGGTTCACAGAGGCTTTTCTTCATTATAGCCCCAAACTGGCAACAACCTAAATGTCTGTCAACTGATAAATAGATTTTTTTTTTTGAGATGGAGTCTTGCTCTGCTGCCCAGGCTGGAGTGCAGTGGCATGATCTCGGCTCACTGCAAGCTCCGCCCCTGGGTTCACGCCATTCTCCTGCCTCAGCCTCCTGAGTAGCTGGGACTACAGGCACCTGCCACCATGCCTGGCTATTTTTTTTTTTTTTTGTATTTTTAGTAGAGATGGGGTTTCACCTTGTTAGCCAGGATGGTCTCGATCTCCTTACCTCGTGATCCACCCGCTTTGGCCTCCCAAAGTGCTAGGATTACAGGCATGAGCCACAGCACCCAGCCAATTTTTTTAAATGCCACATATCCTTACAATGGAATACTATTCAGCAATAAAAAGGAATGATTTAATATATAGCATAACTTGTAAGAATCTCAGAAACCTTATGTTAAATGAAAGAAGTCATTAACCAAAAATGGCATATTGCATAGTACCATTACATGAAGTTCAAGAAGAAGCAAAACACATCTGTAATAATAGAAAGGAGAAAAGTGGTTACCTAGGAGTGTGGAGATTGACTGGAGGAAGGCCTGAGTGAACTCTGGAATGACAAAGATTTTCTTTTTCTTCACTGGGATAGTGGTTTCACAGGTATATACATTGAATTGTGTACCAAATCTGTTCATTTAACTGTAGGTAAAATAAATTTGTGAATTTACATACGTCTTATAATTGCATGATAATTAGCAAAAACCTTCCTAATTTTTAATAAAGCCACCCTATTATTGTAATGGTTAATTTAGTGTATCAGCTTAACTGAGCCATGGAGGTGGTCATTCAGTTGGCCAAACATTATGCTGTATGTGTCAGCAGGGGTGTTCCTGGATGAGATTAATATTTGAGTGAGTAGACTGAGTTAAGCAGATTGCCTTCCCTAATTTAGGTGGGCCTCATCCAACCAACTGAAGATCTAATAGAACAAAATGTTTCAGTGAGAAGAAACTCCTCCTGCCTGATTTTTTTAGCTGGGACATTGATCTTTTCTGGCCTTTGAACTCAGACTCAGAGGTTGATTTTGTTTAATAATCAAATTTTGATCGGTTATACACAATTAATAGCATGAAACAGATTGTATTTCATATCTTCATTTCAGAAAATTTGTTACTTAGTCTCATCCCGTGTCACTCACCCTGTGTTCTGGAGGCATTAACTCACTTGGCAAGCTAATTTCCTCTGCATAACTCTCTTTTACCTTGCTTTAAGTAATTTATTCTTAGAAGTAAGCCTCATTTATTTAATTAACTCTCAGCTACACAATTCTCAACATCATTTTCTTAAGCATTATCATCAATAACTTCATCATTATCAGAGAGACAGTTCAGATAAGTGGTTAATATCATAGACTTTGCATCCAAAATTACTAGCTGTTTCACCTTAGTTAACCCCTTTATATCTCCGCTTAAATCACTGCAGAAATAGCATCTATCACATATTGTTGTCATCATAAAATGACTTAACAGATTTCAAATACCTAAAAAAGTACTGAACATAACAAACAAAGTGACATAATCATTATAAAAAATAAAACTTTATATATTGATACATTGTCTTCAGTACCATCACTAAGCACACGCTTCTGCTATAGGCTTTCAAGACTCTACAGGAAAAAAAGAAAAAGATAAGAGGAAAACTTTTTTAATTTATAAAACTTAACATTCACACATAAACCATAAGATTAATTCAAAATTAATATTGTAAAAAGTATATTGCATATGAAGTAAAATATAAAGTGTGGAAAAATATCAATTTAGTATTACCTTAAATTTACACATTCTCTTAGAGCCTAATAATTTAGATCAAATAGAGATGTATCTAAAAGTGTCAAATTTTTTGTTGTTATAAATCTAATTTGCCTGACACTCAATTAGTATTCTTTCAGCTATATTTTTTAAAAAATACAAGAACTAAACAGTAGAGTGAAGATTAGTTAAATTGTGGAAGAGTAGAATTTCTTTCAGATCATTAGAAGCAAAAATATGATTAAAATGAAAGAATAATTGTCTAATCTTGCCTGTGATGGCTATTACCTTAATTTTGAACTTAAAAATACATGACTCAAAAATAATGTTGCTAACTTCTTGGGCTGTATTTTCTTCCACTGTATTCACAAAACCATAATTTTGTTTTTACCTGTAACTTACTTTCCTCAGGCGGTTATCAATACAGTCCACTCTCTGGGCAAATTACTTAACTTGAGAAAAAAAGACAAATAATTTTTTTAAATAAAAAAAAAACTCCTCTCCCATTTAAGTCCAATATCTTAAACTGTGCAGTACCCTGAGACTCTGTGCCCACCATACTCCCTTTTTCTTTGCAATTTATTATCTCTCTCTTAAATGATTTCCATCAGCACGCAAATATTCCCTCTTTAAAAAACGAATTTCCTTTAACTTACATATCTTTCATCTGCTGCTGTATTTCTTAGTTCCCTTCAACAGAAAACTTTCTTAAATGTCATCTACTTTTGCTGTGCAGACGCTCTTTAGTTTCATTAGATCCCATTTGTCTATTTTGGCTTGTGTTGCCATTGCTTTTGCTGTTTTAGTCATGAAGTCTTTGCCCATGCCTATATCCTGAATGGTACACAAGAAGAGAAAACCAAACACCACATGTTCTCACTCATAAGTGGGAGTTCAACAATGAGAACACATGGACACAGGGAGGGGAACATCACACACTGGGGCCTGTCGGGGGTTCGGGAGCAAGGGGAAGGATAGCATTAGGAGAAATACCTAATGTAAATGACAAGTTGATGGGTGCAGCCAACCAATATGGTACATGTAACATATTGGCACCTATGTAACAAACCTGCCCATTGTGCACATATACCCCAGAACTTAAAGTATAATTTTAAAAAAAATCATCTATAGTCACTATTCTTCTAATCGCAGATTCTTGCCCTTCCTTTTTACTCTTCCCCAAGCTGTTTTCATTATTTTCCATTGATCAGGCTAGGGTTATGAGTGATCTCTAACAGTTGGGAAATTCAGCCCTCATTCTAATAGGCTCACCTTACTAGCTATCTTAATGGAATCCAATACTGCTTACCTTACTTGATCTACTTTGTTAGTTGCAGCAGATTATATTTTCCAAAGATGACTAAACCAACATATCCCAACAAAGTAATATTGAGAGATGGGGGTCTATGTTTCCTCCATTGACTGATGGATCTTTGTTTCCTCTCCTCAGCTTCTTTGGACCTTTTAAGTTGCATTATCCCATAAAATGTGGTGGATTCAATGTTGTATGGCCTGTAAAACTAAGTAATGAAGGCTGATATGTACCCACCTGGCTCTGTCTTGGGATCACACAACTTGGGAGCCAAAAGAGATATGTAAGAAATACAGCTACCCTAAAGCCACCATTCTGGAGTGATTACATGGAGATACTACCTAGCGATAGAGAGGAGGATTTAGAAACTCCAGCTGGCCCAGCTTCCAAGTGTGAATCTTCACAATACAGGCACCAGGCACTTGAGGGGAAAAGTTTCCATATGATTTCAGCCTTTTGCCTTCAAGTTGTCCCAGCTTACACTTAGAGCAGAGTAAAGTAAGACCCCGGATCAAATTGCTGATTCACAGAACAAGATTTATTTTTAAATGACCTAAGTTTTGGAGTGTTTGTACTACACAGTCATAGTAGCTAAAACACTTGTCTTGGCTTCTACAGTAGTAGGCATTTTGGATAGTCCCACCTCCACTGGTTGCCTCTTCTTGTTCTTTTCCACTGACTCCTATTTCTGTGCCCAGTCTTCCAATATTAGCATGTTTCAGGATCCTGGGCTACCCATTATGTTCTACATACATTATCTAAATTGTTTTATTTCGTCATTACCCATGGCATTTACATGGGTAATGAAAGTTATCCCCTTCTACTCCACCACCCTGCACTTCTATCCCTGGCATCTCCTCTTGAATCCTTGAATTCTAGGCACGTAAACATAATGGCCTACTTAACATCTCCACTTGAATATTAAATAAAGAATTCAAACTTAACACATACAATGCTGAGCTCTTGATCTCATCTCCTTGTAAAACAGACTTAAAAGTTGTTTCTTCCCTAGTCTTCTTCATTTCAGTGAATAGAATTACAATTCGCACAATTTCTCAAGTGCAAAATTTAGAAGTAATTTTTGATTACTCTCTTTCTCTCAATGACTGCATCTAATTTATTTCCACTGATTGAACCTCTACAACATATCTCCAATCTTGTCTCCGTTTCTATTTCTTCTCCCCATTCAAGCTGCCATTATCTCTTTCCTAAACTTTAGCAATAGCCTCTTTAGTGATATCCTTAATTTCTGTCTTGATACACATTAATCTATCTTCCACATAGAAACCAGAGTAATCTTTTACTACAAAAATCAGATAACATTACTAATCCAGCTCAAAGCCATCTGATGTTTTTTTCTTTTCATTTGAGCAAATTTTATTTTCCAAAGAAGACTTAAAGTCTCCCATCCTACATTTACTTCTGTGAATATAACTTGATATTCCTACCACTCTAAGGTGGGAGTCTATGTCCCCTCCCTTTAAATATGGATGGCCCTATGATTCCAGCAGAACTGACACTACAGGTAATGAAATTAGATAAAGTCATGCCTGATCCCCTTAGGACACTTTCTAACCCAGCCTCCATGCCTGAATAAATTCATGTAAGCTATGGAGAGGCCCATATGGAGAGATCTGGTTCCTCCAGCTTCAGCTAAGTTTTCAGGCCACAACCAGTATTAATTTGCCAGCCAAGAAAGTCAGCCATCTTGACAGGTGGAACAGAGGTGGGCTGTTCCATACTCACCATACTTTGTTAAGTTGCAGAATTATGAGCAAAGAAAATTTTTGTTTTTCTTTTAAGTCACTAGATTTTGGGATAGTTTTTTTTTAATCCAGTAACAGGTAACTAATATAAATTTTGGTACTGGAAAGTGGAGTGTTGCTGTACAGACACTTAAACATGTAGCATTGGCTTTGAGATAGGCCACAGATGGAAGCCAGAAAAGCTTTGGCAAAGTGTTACCAGAAGCCTAGAGAATGTTGAGAAAGCTGTGTCTGACAGCTCAAGAAAAGTAGGAAAATGTGATTGGAAGATGTTTAGTAGCAGTGGAAACTTTGACAACACTATTACCTGAAGTAACAGGCAAGATGGGAAATATAGCAATGAACATGATGATCGAACTAAGGAAATTTTCAAGCAGAAAATTGGAAGTGTCACCGGGATTCTTTTCACTGCCTATGATAAAATGTCAGAGGGAGAGGAATGAGCTAAAAATTAAGTCTTAAGTATAAAATATTCAGAACTTTCTTAGTTGGAAAATAAATCAGTTTCTCCTTCTTACTCTTTCTAGATTGCAAATGATGTTCAAATCAAGGACTGGCTTAAGGGAGAAAATCAATTATACTGCACAACTCACACTTAAGAACTCAGAGAGATCTAAGATGATTCTTTATATAATTTTCAAAACAATCACCCCTCTAAGGAGCATAACAATGTGTTTTAAATGTCCTCCCCATTATACAATAAGACTTATAAGAGGCCGGGCGCGGTGGCTCACGCCTGTAATCCCAGCACTTTGGGAGGCCGAGGCGGGCGGATCACGAGGTCAGGAGATCGAGACCATCCTGGCTAACACAGTGAAACCCCGTCTCTACTAAAAAATACAAAAAATTAGCCGGGCGTGGTGGCGGGCGCCTGTAGTCCCAGCTACGCGGGAGGCTGAGGCAGGAGAATGGCGTGAACCCGGGAGGCGGAGCTTGCAGTGAGCCGAGATCGCGCCACTGCACTCCAGCCTGGGCGACAGAGCGAGACTCCGTCTCAAAAAAAAAAAAAAAAAAAAGACTTATAAGAATCTCAAGGATGGTGTCCCAAGGCAAACTCATGGCAAGATCGAGAAAGAGAATGGCCTGTCTTGACAAGATTTGTGGTTTTGGCTTTTGTCTGATGGAATGAATTGTACACAAATACACAGAAATCCCACAAATATTAAAATAATTATATCAACTTGTAAGAAAAAGGGAAAGAAATAGCTCAAAATGGAATATTGCTAAGCCCTCAAACCTTTACAAGCAGGAAATAGGTGTAAACAGGCTTAGGAAAATGGAAGGTGGACTCGGCAGATTGAGGAGATCTTGGAGTGCAGCAAAGAGCCGTAGAGAGCAATTTCCAGGGAGTAGGACTGAACTCTAATCAAATAATTGGCAGCATGTGCCTGGCATTTCAGGATTGACATGGACCAGTGGCTACTGTGTTCCTTCCCATTCCCCACCCTTTTGTGTAGGAGTGTCTATAGCAGTTTCCCAATGCCTGTTCCTCCACTTGCCGTCTATAGCAGTTTCCCAATGCCTGTTCCTCCACTTGACGTTGGGAATTTGGAGAACAAGAAAAATTCTCTTTTTAGGTCAGATGTGTGACACGTATCACATTGTAAAAAAGAGTGCTCAATGAGCTGTATTTCAGGAATTGCACTTAAGGGGAATTATTTTTACCTATATTGGATTAATATGATAAGATTTTGAACTTTGAGCTTATGTAATTATGAAGTGAGACCTTTAGTCTTGGGGAATGACTGTATTTTATATGTGAGAGGTATATAAATCACTGTGGCCTGAAGATAGACTGTGGCAGATTGTATTTTTCAAAGATTTCCTGTCACACTTTTTTTTTATTCTTTATTTTTCTCTTTCTTTCTCTTTCCTCTTTCTCTCTTTCCCTTCCTTCCTTCCTTCCTTCTTTCCTACCTTCCTTCCTTCCTTCCTTCCTTCTTTCTTTTCTTTCTTTCTTTCTGACAGGGTCTCACTCTGTTTCCTGTCTGGAGTGGTGTCACATTCATAGCTCACTGTAGCTCAGACTCCTGAGTGCAAACAATCCTCCTACATCAGCCTCCCAAGTAGCTTGGACCACAGGTGTGCATCCACTCCTGGCTAATTTTTTAATTTTAAGTTTTGTAGAGACGGGGTCTCACTTTGTTGCTCAGACTGATCTTGAATTCCTGGCTTCAAGAGATCCTGCTGCCTCAACCTCTAAACTTGCTGGGATTGCAGGTGTGAACCACCATGCCCAGCTACTTTGTTTTGCTTACAATATGCCTTTGATGCTCTTCCCATCAAGAGGTATTCCTTTCCCTTGAATATGGGCAAGGCTGTGATTATTAATGCTATATGACTTTTGAGAGTAGGCCATGAAGCATGATACATTTTCCTAGTTCATTTAGGATGCTTGCTCTTAATACCTAGCCACTATGCTTGTATAAGTCCAAGAGACCTGTTGTGGGGAGGCTCACATGAAGAAGAATGCAGGCACCTGGCCTACAGTCTGATTGAGCTCTCATCTGATAACCCATAAGAACTTGAGAGCCTTGTGAGTAAACCGTCTTGAATCTTTCAGGACCCAGTTGAAACACTTCAGCTGATGCTGCATGGATCATTGCAGATTTGTGAGCAAAATAAATTAATATAGCTTTTTGTTCTAATTAAACAATATTTTTTGAGACAAAATCTCATTTTGTCACCCAGGTGGGAGTACAGTGGCACATTCACAGATCACTGTAGGCTCAAATTCCTAAGCACAGGAGGTCCTCCCACCTCAGCCTCCCCAGTAGCTGAGACCACAGCATGTGCCACTGTGTCTGGCTAATTTTTTATTTTTTTGTAGAAACGGAGTCTTGCTATGTTGCCCAGGCTGGCCTCAGGTGATCCACTTGCCTCAGTCTTCCAAATTGTTGGGATTACAAGTGTGAGGCACTGCACTGAGCCCAATATTGCTTTTTAAGCTACTAAGTTTTGGACTGATTTGCTTCCCAGCAGTATATGATTGATAAAACACTGAATATAGAATAAAATTAATCTCTTATGTTGTCCTATGAGGCTTTGTGAGATTTAGTTTCTACCAACACCCCAAAGTCATGTCATACCATTTTTCACTGTGCTTACTTTGCTTCACTGACTTTTCTCCTGTTTTCTGAAACTAGCTAGTTCTTATCTTCAGGCTTTGTCATTGTCATTCCCTGCTGAGAATATTGTCTGTCCAAATCTTGTAATTCAGACTCAAAAATAGTCTGTGGCCACTCAACCTAAAGTAACCCACCACAAACTCTAGCCCATCTCCCTATTTATTTTCATCATGATATTTATATCTATCTCATCTAAATTTTATCTATTTGTCATCTATCTAATTGAAATTTCATGTTTCTTTACTACTAACACACAAGCTCTGTTAAGACAGAAGTATTTAGTTTAATTAGATCTCATTTGTCAATTTTGGCTTTTGTTGCCATTGCTCTTGGTGTTTTAGACATGAAGTCTTTGCCCATGCCTATGTTCTGAATGGTATTGCCTAGGTTTTCGTCTAGGGTTTTTATGGTTTTATGTCTAACATTTAAGTCTTTAATCCATCTTGAATTAATTTTTGTATAAGGTGTAAGGAAGGGATCCAGTTTCAGCTTTCTACATATGGCTAGTCAGTTTTCCCAGCACCATTTATTAAAGAGGGAATCCTTTCCCCGTTTCTTGTTTTTGTCAGGTTTGTCAAAGATCAGATAGTTGTAGATATGTGGCATTATTTCTGAGGGCTCTGTTCTATTCCATTGGTCTATATCTCTGTTACAGGGACACTTTTACACTGTTGGTGGGACTGTAAACTAGTTCAACCACTGTAGAAGTCAGTGTGGTGATTCCTCAGGGATCTAGAACTAGAAATACCATTTGACCCAGCCATCTCATTACTGGGTACATACCCAAAGGATTATAAATCATGTTGCTATAAAGACACAAGCACACATATGTTTATTGCGGCACTATTCACAATAGCGAAGACTTGTAACCAACCCAAATGTCCAACAATGATAGACTGGATTAAGAAAATGTGGCACATATACACCATGGAATACTATGCAGCCATAAAAAATGATGAGTTCATGTCCTTTGTAGGGACATGGATGAAGCTGGAAACCATCATTCTCAGCAAACTATTGCAAGGACAAAAAACCGAACACCGCATGTTCTCACTCGTAGGTGGGAATTGAACAATGAGATCACATGGACACAGGAAGGAGAACATCACACACCGGGGCCTGTTGTGAGGTGGGGGGAGTGGGGAGGGATAGCATTTGGAGATATACCTAATGTAAATGACGAGTTAATGGGTGCAGCACACCAACATGGCACATGTATACATATGTAACAAACCTGCATGTTGTGCACATGTACCCTAGAACTTAAAGTATAATAAAAAAAAAAAAGAAAAAAAAGAAAGACAGAAGTATTGTTCATCTTGTTTTCTTCCCTAATCACGTTACCTAGAACAGTGCCTATCAGATAGTAGGCACTCCACAAATATTTGTTGACTTAATGAACCAGTGGAAATAAATATTAATTCAGTTTTACATTACACAGCAAAATAGAAATCCAATATTTAATCCAGTTCATATTACAAAATAATACCTTCTTTTTAAAAATTAAATCCATTAAATTGACATAGAAAAATCTTCACCATCTCATGACTTTATAAAAACAAAATTGGTTTCTATACCACTTGGATTATTTCTACAAATTCTATTTATATGGTTTGTGTCAATAAACCATAGAAAATAAAATTTTCAAATAAAACTTATATATTTGTTATTTGATCTTGTTCTACTTATATGAATCTTTTATTTCATGCAAATAAAACCCAAAATATGATTCAGCAACTTTCAGTCTGTTTTTAGAGGCAGAGTCTTGCTATTTCACCCAGGCTGGAGTGCAGTGTCACAATCATGGCTCACTTCAGGCTCAACCTCCTAGGCCCAAAAGGTTTGCTCACCTCAACCTCCTGAGTAGCTGGGATTACAGGTGTGCACCACCATGCCTGGATAAGTTTTGTAGTTTTTGTAGACACAAGGTCTCGCTATACTGCCCAGGCTGGTCTGGAACTCCTGTACTCAACTAATCCTTCCACCTCAGCCTCCCAAAGTATTGGAATTACAGGTGTAATCCACCATGCTTGGCCAATTTTCATTCTTTAATGTTAGGCTTTGAGTTTAGTGTCAAACGTTAAAACAAAAGCAACAACAACAAAAAAACAAAAAACATTTCCAAAAAAGAAAAAAAGTACTGGTAGCAGTCAATAAAAGAAAAGACTCCAATTTCTAGGAATTTGGAATGTGGAATTCTGGCATTATAGAGATAGAGCTTTTTCATCTAATTAATGTATAAAATAGACAAATACTTTCATTTTATTTTCTTGGAGTTTACTCCTTTTCACCCTGAAGCCTGGGTAACAAAGCAAGTGCACAAAAATCGTTAGAATAACACTTTTCAACAAGAAGCAGTCCCAAAGTAAGTGAGAGGAATTTCTTTACTGATTTTCTCCCTGAGGAGGAGCAGTAGTCTGAAATCTCACTGGTATCTACGCTGAAAGAATCAGGGGATTTATTTATGTCATAATCTAGTATTTGCAGCCTGCTTTGATTTTCCTCAGGATTTCCTTGGATATATTTTACTGAGAGAAGTGTGAAAAGTACTTCTGATTTGAGAAGCATGAAAAGAAAGCCTCAGGCCAGGAGACCATCTTCTACTCTGAGTCATCCATTTGCCTATTCTGAACAACCTCTACTATTGGCTCTTGCACAAAGATCTCCCGAGAGTAGTTGTTGGTAGACTCTAATTGCCTACTATTTTTAACTCATTCCCTTACTCTTTTGATAAGAGTTGAGAGCCCAAGACTTCAATGGATTTTGCACTTATGTCTTATTCTATTAACCTAATCATAATGCAATTTCACTTCAGCACAAACACAGCCATAGCAATCATGACTTAATTTTAATTCCTAACTCACTGTAAGTAAGCCAGCTTATGCTTTTACTAACCAATTTCCAAAGCATATAAATAATAACACATATTTAGCATATCACAGTGCTTAGCTCTGTCTGATGAGCAAAATATTATATATTTATTGGTGCTTATCTTGATGTTTCACAAGATTTTTCATTTATTTCTATACTGTTCCCTTAGGTTACTAGGGGCAGTCACTTTCCCTACCACCTGCTTTCCACTATCTGCTCCTTATCTTTTTCTCTAGACCCTTGCTTCACCTTCTTCCTCTATTTGTGACCGCTCTGCAGGTGATCAGGCTTCCTCCACTTTCCTTACCTTCTGATTGTCTCATAGCATCTTCCATCATTTTCCACACATATTACTTGCTTTATACCATACTGTATTTGTAAAACACATAAAAGATTGCTAGTATTTTTATTTTATAGATGATGAAACTGAAGTATGAAAGATAAATGACTCACCAGAGGCTATGATTTGTGGGCCTTTTAGTGGGTTTAATAGGAGGAAAGCAAAGGTGAAATGCCAGAATAGCGAAGGTGGAGAAATTTGAGATGAGTGATAGAGACCTAAGAAAGTGGAAGTTAAAATGGTCCAGGGCATAAAATGATGTGAGGAATAGTAGAAAGAAAAGGAGAAAAATACCTTAAAATTGATGACTCTTCTGTCCTAATAACTTCAAAGTGCATTTCAATTTGAAACCTCTATCACCTCATTGCGTGGAGGAGACAAAGGAAAGAAAACATACAGAGCATTTGTCTCTTCCTGAAGTTTCCTCAATTCATAAAATCCCTAAGACACTAAGAGAAGAAAATACTGTGAACATGTTTAGTTTGATATCGGTTATTGTCATTTCTTTTCATCCCTTTAAATACATTTTATAAATTCAATTTCACATATTATTTAACCTCATCTACCTGACATGATATTGTTCTCCTGACACATCCTGTTTATTAAATATTAATCACATATTTTACTGGTTCCAAATTATGCTTTTATTATACTTGCTTATTTGCAGGTGGGGGCTGGGGAAAGGGGGAATGACTTTCAGTAGAATCAGGATCTCTAGTATGATCACCCGCATGATGACATCATCAACAGTAGACTTAAGAATCCTGTTGGCTCCACTTGCTCTAAATTTATCAGTTTCCTCTGGTTCTCTCTATCAGCCTTAAGGTTGGGTTCCTGTTCAATACTTTCTTTTTTTTTTTCTTCTTACTTGTAGGGCCAATGTGTAGAGCTGCAGAGTTTCTTAATAATGCAAATCCAAGGGGTGCCCCTAGCATTCTGAAATACGCAAACTTCAAAAACATATCTAATAACCCTGCATCAGCTCCATATAACAGTTTTAATTAGGGCCCTTAGCAGGGCATACACTAATTACTGCAAAGAGCAAACAAAACTAAAATGAGTAATAAACAGAAAATTTATTTGATGAGTATCTACAATGGGGCAGGTTCAAGGTGTGTTACAAATGTTGTGAACTCAAAAGTGGATAGTAAAGAGCCAGCCCCACTCTCATGGAGCTTACATTTTAGTATGGGTAGGGGCCAATAATAATCAAATCAAACCAAATCAAACAAGATGTTGAAAAGTAATAAATGCTATGAAGAAAAATAAAATAGTACAATATCATAGAATAAAGAGACATGGATGCTGTTTTAGGGAAAAAATGTTACGGGTTTATAAGCAGAAAAGCAGATACTCTGATAAGAGGATATGTGAACTGAAATCTGAATGAAGTGAATTAAGTGAGCCTGCCATGTAAGAAGTAGGATTTTGGGACAGGGGAATAGCAAGTGCAAATATCCTGAGACAACAGTGTGCTGAGAGTGCTTAAGAAATTGCAAGGGGGCTCTGTGGCAGGGGTGAAGTGGGCAACAAGTAGAATGATAAGAAATGATGACACAGAGGAAGCTAGAGATAAGACCGAGTTCTGACATTCTTATAAGCCATAATAAGAATTTTATTCAATGTATGATAGGAAATCATTGAAAGATTTTAAGCAAGAGTAACACTATCTGATTTGCCATTTAGAAGTCATTAAGAGGTCAAGAAATTATATAATTGCTGGTATGTTCAGAATAGACTGAGTGATACAATAGAGGAAGCAATGAGGCAAGTTAGGAGGCTACAGAAGTTGTCCAGGTTAGAAATGATGGTGTGACTTCAGTGGTGGTGCAGGTAGGGAGAAGGGTGCAATAAGAACATATGCTTAAGGTAGCTCTTGTTACCTTTACTCTGACTGCTATTCACTGAGGGATTAGTTATGAGGTAGGAGAGAAAGAGGGATGAAATGTGATTGTAAGGTTCTAACCCTGAGGAACTAGATGAATGGTGATACCATTTTCTATGATGGGTAACATTGAAAGACGAAAGTTTGAGAGCAGATGATAATAGGAATCAAGATATTATGCCTGGAGATGTTGAGTTTGAGGTGCTTACAAGACAATTTAATTAGAGATAATTGTGGTTTGTAACAGGGAAAGAGGTACTTTTGCAATGTGCATGTGGTCACTTATCTGCTGACTCAACTTGCTGGTGTGAGGAAGCAGCTAACTCTCAGAAATTTAGGTAGTGTGAAAGAGAAGGCAAGTATCTAGTAGTAGAGACTATTTTCACTGTTTGAATTATTATGGATAGACTGACAGTGGGAATATTATTAAAATATTTGACAAGGAATTCCAGTCATAATTAAAGTAAATATTTTGCCAGAAATGATAACAAATACCTTTGCACAGAGTTCCCATTGGTCCCGAAACCTGAAGGTGCTGGCAGTGCCTTTAAGAGGCTATAGAATATGATCTGCTGTAGTTTTGCTGAGCTTGTTAAAAATAGCCCTTGGCCAGACACATGCCATCCTTCAGAATTAAGTAGATCCCTCAGCACCTGCTTCCTGTACCCTGTCTTCTGTTACCATGTGCTTTCTCAGATACTAATGGGTTCTTGGCTTTTGCTTCTAGGTATAATTGTGATCTCTTCCCAGGAAAAAGGTAATGATCCTGGAACAAGATATATATGCCTGGTATATATTTATTATCTTACAATTGAGCTTTCATTACTAATAAGAGTTCTCTTACCTTGAGTCCTCACCCCGTGCTAAGCTCTTGCAAAACACATCCCAGATTTTATCTCATTTAATCCTGGCAACAGTGGTACAAGGCAAAACCTGGTATTATTTTCATTTTTTATTTAGAGAAATATAATTGTAAAGAAATTAAGTAAATTGTGCAAGGCCTCACAGTAAGTTGTAGGACAATAAAGACGCAACAGGTGCCATCTACCTCTAATGGCTGACCACTTACTATATTAAATGTTCTTGTGAGCATGGGAGAATCTTGGGGAAACTATTATACAGACTGCTGGAGGTATGTGACTGGTTACTTTGAAATTGAACTCTAATGTGGTCCCAAGAATTTTTGAAATCTTGAAAGAGAGTAGAACTTCCAGTAACCCTTCAGATGTTTCAGAGAAAATATCAGGTTTCTGTTTTAAAATAGAGGTAATAAACACATTTTTAAGACAGGCTCTTTTATTCTAGAAAAATCTCTTGAGATATATAACTAAACAAATAAAAGACAGACTCCAATATCAGAAAAGCAATTACAGACCCTTCATTATAAGAAGTAAAAATGCTCTATACAATAGTAGAAAATATGGTCACTGTGGTACATCTCTGCAGCCTGACATCTGATTTTTGTTGTTGTTAATAGAATGAGACTTGGCTGTTCTAAAAAACTACAGCTTGTCCTGTGGAGAACTGTGATTACTTCTGATGGAAAATGACAGGCTGAATGCCAAAAGGCAAAGCAACTGTTTTCCTAAGAGTCTTAAGACCCTGAAGGACTTGTGCCTCCTTTGGTGATCTAGGGGATAAAGAAGTGGAATGGAAATGGAGAGGAATAGCTGGAACAAAAAGGCAAAGAGGTATAATCTATCATAAATATGCTGCCTTTATAAGCATGTGTGTACCAAAAAAAAGCCACAAACCATATAAAGTGAGCCTATATTAGAAATAGAAGTATTTTATGAAATAATATATTTAAAATTTCCAGTAAACAGAATATAAATTTTTCCCAAATACCCATAATATATTTACAATATTAGAAAAAAATGCAAGCAGAAGTTATGTAAATTATATTAATGGAATTAATGGAATAAAATTAGAAGTTAAAATTTAAAATAGCCAAAATTAATATTTGAAAATAAAAATGTTTTGTTATTTGTGTTAAAGGGGAAATCAAAACTAAAATTAGATATTATTTAAAAATGAATCTTACTATATATCAAATCACATAATATCAAAATCATACTCTAAAGAAATTTTGTAGCCACAGATGTATATTTTTAGTCTGATAAATGAAATCTGCATTCACCTCAAGAAGCTAGCAAAACAACAAAACATTAAGAACTAAAATCAACATAATTTCTGGTCACTTTGTTAAATAAAATTGAAACCAGAATATTTCCTTGTACCTCTATTAAATTAATACCAAGAACAAGCAAAAATAAAGCAATTACTTGTTCTAGAAAATATTTTCTCTTTCAAAATAAGATGAATAACCAGCTAAAATAGGTTTTTAATCAAAACTAACAAAAGTGTTGATCAATACTCATTTCAAGATCCTGGCTTCATGGTGCCCATCAATCCAAAACTACTTCCTAGACCCTGTTGAATCTCAACCAACTTCCCCCCTGTCAAGACGAGCTTTAAAATCACTCATGAAGGTATGAGATTCTAATAAACATCTCCCTTTCCCTCTGACTTCTCCTTCTTGAGACACTACACTTGTACTCTATTAAGGTGATAGTTTTTCTTCCTGCAATAGGTCATGTAAACTTAGCTGTCTTCCTCAATATCTCTGAAGGTATTTTGTGAAGTTAACAGTCAATGGAAGAGAAATAAATCATAAATATTTGAAAACCAGTTCTTTTAATAAAAAAAGAGTGTCTTTTTTTTTTAACAGAATTGCAAATAACATATGGAGATACTGTGCTCCCAGGAGGTGGAGATGAATTCTTATCCTTTCTTCACACCTTCCCATTGAGATTGGGCTAGATTTGCTGATATCTTTCAAAAAAAATAGTGCAGTGAAAAAAAAAAAAAGGTGCATTGTTTTAGTACAAGAAACTTGGCACATTCTACCTCAACCAAACGATGAAAGTTAACATCACGGATTCCATGTGGACATTACTACCTCCCTGGTATGATGTGATGAGAAAGGCATTTCCCTCTGTGGTATTATTTCAAATGACTGATAATTCTGGTCTAATCAGGAGAAAAACAACACAGATCCATTGGAGACCTTCAACAGGACACCTGCCCAGTATGCCTCAAGACTTTCAAGGTCATGAAAACCAGAAAGGAGAGATAAACAATCACAGATTAAGACATTGTGGAAATTGAACAATCATAAGCAATGATGTAGCCTAGATTAAATCCTAAATCTGTAAGAGGACATTGATGGAAAAACTGGTGACATCCAAATAAGTCTTGAATTTAGTTACAGTAATATCCTAAAAGAAAAAAAATTGAAATTGAAAGCAAAATAAAGTACTTCATAAATAAATGAGAAATACATCAGATAATTCAGATTATAAACAAAGAGAAAAAAATCAATTAGTACTTAAACAGGGACATCCCCAAAGAATCAGAGTTTATTTTTAAATGGCTTTCTGAGGAATTTTATTCTAAATATTTTAAAATGTAAAGGAATTTTAAAATTTCATTAAAAATACTTAAAAATACCAGAATTAATCAAGTATATTGGAAATGTCATAAAATCAGTAACTCTAGATTTAAATTAAAGGAATAAAAAAACTCTACCATTGGCAAATGGTAGATTATTTGATTAATACATAGAAAATATAAGATACTCAAATAAATTATTTGAACTAGTTGAAGTTCTAACATACTCCAATAGTTTTCTTGTGATTCTTAGTAAGACAATATTAAGAAAAAAATTTCCTTCATGAGAAAACAACTACAAAATATGTATATTTATTCCAGACATAAAATACTTAAGTTTTTTTTGCAAAAAATACAAATCTTTATTGAAGAACTAAATAAAACATACCAAAACATAAGCATACCAAATGTGTGTCAAATAAATGTATACATCCAATAAAACTCTAGTCATTGTGGCTTAAGCTAGTTATAACAAATACAAAAGAAAAAGAAAAGTGAAAAAAAGAAATGTACTCAACTCATTAAATAGGTCTCAATGATTACATATAAAATGTTAAAATAAAATATATCATCAATAAAATGTTTTTATTTTCTTGAGAGACTCTTTTCTGTTCAAGATATGTGGCCTGGAAAGAAAACAATGACAAATAAAACTACATATAATTAATTTAAAAGTAATTTATGGCTAACTACAGCCACAACAGTTGCAAAAAGAATACCAACATAGTAAATGATGGCTTAATGGTCAATATGTATTAACAACACTAAATCAATGAGAACAATATCTAAACAACATGACAGAGCAATGGACAAAGGAAATGAAGATAATTCACAGAGGAAGAAATAAATAAGAGCAAGAATCATGTAAAAATGTAAAACTACATTGGTGATTACGAAATGTATCTGAAATAAATACAATTCAAAATTTCTCCAAAAAACTGCCTTTTTTACAAAAGGCAATGATTAGTGAATGTGGCAGTGTGGTGAAATATACACAGTTGATGGAAAGCAAATTGGAAGACAAACTACTTTAAGCTGTCAGTCAACATGTGAATGTGCAAACACTTTGATTCAAAAATTCTGCTTGCAAAATTCAAAGTTATACAAACTCCCCCATTTAGGTGTTCAGTATTTCATCATTTTTAGGAAAAAAAATACAGATGCCTTATATTTTATCAATAGGGGGATAATTTAATAAAGGAAAGGATATTTTCAATTTGGAGTAGCTGGCTGATATAAAAATGAGACGTACTTTTGTACAAGGATGCCCACACTTCTGTGTTTGATGAATGGGGAAAAAAATAAAAGAGAGCAGTGTACAAGGTCAGGTTTCATTTTGTAAAAAGAAATACATTGTAATGTATTTTTATACCTGTATATACAGGCACAGATACATATATAAACATTTACGTTTGCATGTGCAGAATGTATATTGTATATATTGATGTGCTGACAGATTACAAGTGTGTAAGAGCTTGGGAGATAGGTATGAAAAATGTACTTTTCACTTATATATTAATACTTCCGTATTACTGAATATTTTCAATGAACATTTACTTCTTTTAAGGCTACTTACTTCAAATTATAGCCAGTGTTAATAAAAGCTTGACACCCTCCATGCCCTGCCCCAATAAGGCTAGATGCTCTTGCTGTTATTATTCATCACTCTATACATGACTGCTTTCTATATAAGCATCCGGTGTAACATGTCAGGCATGTTGTGAACTCAAAATACCTTTAATGGCTAATTTAATGTAAAATAATTAATAAATATTTGCCAAAGACCTAAATAAAAAATAACAGGCGAAAGAAAGAATGAAAGTATAAACGTAATAAGGTAACAGTAGGTATATTAGTCCATTCTCATGCTGCTATGAAGAAATACCCAAGACTGGGTAATTTATAAAGAAAAGAGGTTTAATTGACTTACAGTTCCAAATGACTGGGGAGGCCACAGGACACCTAGAATCATGGTGGAAGGCACCTCTTCACAGGGTGGCAGGAGAGACAATGAATGCTGGCAGGGGAAATGCCAGATGCTGATAAAGCCATCAGAACTCACTCACTATCAGAACTCACTCACTGTCACCAGAACAGCATGGGGGAAACCATCCCATGATTTAATTACCTCCCACCAGATGCCTCCCATGACACGTGGAGACTTTGGGAACTACAATTCAAGAAGAGATTTTGGTGAGACACAGCTGAATTATATCAGAGGGGAAAATAAAGAAGAAAAATGAGTATGGCAAATTAGAAAGTTACAATCCTCTATAAAGAATTTAAAAAATAAAATGGAAAGCTAAACATCAAAATTTAGCTGAGTGGAAGTAATGGCCATTAGACATTGATATAAATGATTCACTACTTTATGTCTGTTTTACAAACAAAATAAAACACAATCATGTACACCATTAGATACAACAAATTACCTTTGCTGTAAAATTGCTTAAGTAGTAACGCATGTCATTCATTAAACTTCAAGCATCAGGATTTCCTCCTAATACCATAAATGTATTTTGAGTAGAAGAAATGCTGTTTTGCTGAAAGAATTGAATTATCTGGTTTTCACAATGTATCAACTAATTATATTTAATATGAAATCTGTTTTAAAAAATAGTATGTACTTTCTTTGGTTATCTTTATTGCTTCTCAATTAATACCTTTGAGTTGGCAAGAAGAGAAAGTGCCTGATGTGTTACATTTATTTGTTCTAAAGGTAATCATCGTTCAAAATATGTGAAGCTATTGTTCAGAACCAGGGTACTTAGAATGCATTAGACACATTCATGCTGACATTAGAAAGGTGGTTTGCTCTCATTACTAAAATGTGTTACCTTAGCACATTGCTTTTTTCCAAAAAAAGTAGCCAAATTCATAAAGATCATAACCATAAAGGTTTCTGAAAATTTATGTTTAAGGGAGAAAAATGAAATGCTGGCTTTAGGAGTGGTGAATGTTTATTTTTAAATATTTAATAACATGGCTAATTTATGTCACTGTTAAGTTTTTGATGTGTATAAAATGTACCTTTTAAAATTTTTTCACTGATACTTAATATTTGCGTATATTTATGGAGTACATATGATATTTTATTATAGTCATAGAATGTATGTGTGTATGGATATCCATCGCCTCCGCTACTTATCATTTCTATGTGTTGAGAATACTATCTCTTTTACTTCTGGTAGATTTTATTCAGCATCTTTAAATAATAAGCCATTTCTAAGTTAAAGTAAGAAACAACTGGATAGCTTTGTGCTTGTTTTCTTTTGGAATACTATGTTAATAGTACTAGGATATCCTTTGTAGAAGCTAGGGTAATTGGTGACTTTTGAAATATTTTATTAGTGCATCTCCTGATATCCCACTCAGCTAGTTTTAGGGGTGAGCAAAGTTTACTTTACAGATCCAGTCTGGTGAAGTACTTGTTTTTGTAAATAAAATCTTGTTAGAACACAAGTATGCCCATTCATTTATTTATTGTCTGTGCTGCATTTTTGCTAGATGTGAGTGTTTGCAACAGAGGCTCTGATTTGCACAGCCCCAAATATTTACTATTTGGTCATTTACAAAAATATTTACTAACTCCTGAAGGGAACAAATTGATTCTTGTGTCTTGCCCCATCAGTGTAACAAACCCCAAGACCACAGAGAGTACACATAGACTATAGCAGCATTTCTCATGCTTGAGAAATGTGAATATTCCCTTGGAAGGATGCAAAGTATTCTCCTCACCACCAGTAATGACTTAAATTACTTTTATTATACAGTTTCTTAAATCCAAATAAATACATATTTAGGTATACACTCCTTATAGGTTTAGCTTGTCCCAAAATATATCTAAAGTATTGCACACATAAAATTAACATTAAATGGATTTAATGGTAATGTTATTTTGCACAAACTAACTCTGTACTTGAGGCATAAAAATGGCACTACCTGATGTGACTACAGCCTTTTCAGTTTGGTACATGGCTCCTACTGCACTCCATGTGATTGAGTTCTCTCTCCATTTTTCTCCATTCAAATTTCCATGAAACCTCCTTGGGACAGAAAATGTTGAATTAATTGGATTTGGCTTGTTAGTGAGCACATCATGAATGACGAAAGATCATATAACTGAAGTTCTTAAACAATTCATTTCAAACTGATATGCAGTGTGAGCACTGGAATCTCATGGAAGTTCTTGTTTATGATGACCAACCAGGTTATTTGACTTTAGCACATATGTATGCATATATAAATCTACATACATATGCACATACATACATTTATGTACATGCATACAATATTATTTAGATGGAGAGGGAAATTTAACTGTTCTCATTGGGAACTTGTAGGTTACCTGTATACATTGTCTTACCTCTATTCTGGTTACAAAACACTAGAACAAAGATAGAAATATTTTAAAAGTTAAAGAAGAGCAGGTTAATGGTCATTTAGGCAAGGATGAACGATGCTATAACATTGCTTAATGCTGGAAGAGGTTTCATTATAGACTATTATAATTTAAGTAGAAAGTTCAATCCAGGTTCCCTATTTCACACTCCTGTAAGCAACCTCATAATTTTAATGAAATAAGCACATTAATGTTCTATTCTGCATAATGTGAATTATGAAGGAATTAGAATATCGAAGATAAATGTATAATATGCTATAAAACTCATAGCTAATCTAAATAATATCCAAAATTTACTACATCAAGTGGTTAGGTATTATAAAACTTTAAGTATTTGTATTAATAACTACCAAAACAAGTGGTTAAAACAAAATCAATACTTAAAAATTCTGAAGAAGTTTGGTTAGTTAGAGGAAATGATATAAGGTATAGGAATTTACTTAGTAAAGATACTTGTAATAATGAGCCATAGAAAGTTTTGATTCCTATAATGACAAATCCATATACGGAAAAATGGGCCAAATCATTATATTTCTTTAAAAAATGAGACCTCAAGTTTTAACTTACATATTTTGATGCTTACTGAACACCTTTAGAGAGGACTTAGATAACTGCATTTATATCACTATAGAAATCTAATTTCATTTGCATTTTGAACTATCAAAAATTTCAAAATTATGATTCTTCTAGGTGATGCATCTCTGACTTGAACATGTTCCAGGTACCAACAGTCTAACCAACTGTTTTAGAACAGATCATGAAATTTGCCTGGGGTGGCAATAAGTGAGAATGATGACTTGGACTCAATTCTAGATTACTTTTACTTTAGTTTCCTTCCAAAGCAGTAAATAAACAGAATAGCTGATATAAATAAGAAAGTAGGTGACTGACGTAAATAAGATAAGAAAGTAGGTGGGGGTTCCCTCATCGGTCAGGGTTCTCTAGGGGAACAAAAATAACTTGCGATGGTTAATACTGAGCGTCAACTTGATTGGATTGAACAATACAACGTATTGATCCTGGGTGTTTCTGTGAAGGTGTTGCCAAATGAGATTAACATTTGAGTCAGTGGGCTGGGAAAGACAGACCCACACTTTATCTGGGTTGGCATAATCTAATCAGCTCCAGCATGGCTAGACTATAAGCAGGCAGAAAAATGTGAAAAAAGAGACTAGCCTAGCCTCCCAGGCTACATCTTTCTCCTGTGCTGGATACTTCCTGCCCTTGAACTTTGGACTCCAGGTTCTTCAGTGTTGGAACTTGGACTGGCTCTCCTTGCTCCTCAGCCTGCAGACAGCCTATTGTGGGGCTTTGTAGGTTTCCTATCAATTTCACTTCTAGGAACACTGTGATTAATTAGTCAATGCCAGAGATCTACATGAGTCAGACTATTCTGATTGCTGCTTTGCCTCTGCTGTCCATTACAGTAGCTATGGCAACCCTGTCTTTGATGGTTGAGTACTGCCACTTGGCCCCTGCCACCTCGGGATCCAATTATTCCCATTGTATTTAAAATCTGTAGTTGAGTGACTGTGGTTCTCATGGTTAGATCTAACATACAGAGAAGAACAATTACAGGGCTCTTCAAAGATGTGAGTGCCCCTCACAAATCTATTTCACAAGGCATTGGTCAAAGTTATATCTTCTGGACCCTCCCAGCTGGGATGAGTAAGTCTTAAGTGACTAATCCACTCCACTATCCCAATCTCCTTAAACCTTTGGTTCCCCTCCTCTACATTAAACCAAGGAAGATCAGGCATTTCCAGCTCACTCACAGTGGGCCATCTTTTAATCCATATTTTAGCTAACCAAGCAAATAAACTATTAGAACCTTTTTAAATTCCATGAGCTGCAAAGTTAAATACAGAGCCCAAATCAATAAATTCAGCCTGATTCAACTCTATGGTCCTTCCACCATTATCCCACACCCTTAATATTCATTCCCATGCCTGTTCTCCAGATTTCTGTTTCTACAAATTAGCAAACTCAAGCAGTTATTTTTGAGGTTGGTGTACCTCCTCATGGGTTACACTCTCAACCTCACCTCTAGGGGCCCTCCAGGACTTTAGTCTACTTATAGGTCTAGAAGCAAACAGGGGTGTTCGGGGTGGCTCCTGAGGAGAATCAACATTATCTTGCCTGGCAACTGCCTCAGGGGAGGTCATCACTGTTGCCTCAGGCAGCACAGGGTTTATCTCCTCAGACAAAGGTGAAAAGGCGATGGCAGCGTGGGTCAGGGAGGGGATGTTGCCACTACTGGGGATGGGGAAGCTGCTGCTTCTAGCAAAAAAAGGTTCATCAGCATTTACAAACTCAGTGTCCCCAGTTTCATCAGGGTCCTCCCACACATCTGCATGCCAAGTTGCAGGCTCCCATTCTTTTCCAATCGATGCCCTCAGTTTAACAATGGACACTTGGCAAGGCTGTGCATGCACCTTTCATTGCAGGTCAGCCACTCGCATGATAAGAGCCTGTGTCTGTTTTTCCACAATTTCAGCTCTTTCTCTACAGGAGATAAGACTCTCACTCAGGGCAATCTTAGCAGATTTAAGGCTCAGTGTCTGCTTCTGAAGCTGGGAGATAGAATCCCTGAGTTCATCATTTTCTTTCATCACTTTTTTTTTTAGCAGCCAACCAGCTTCATTATGTTCCTTGGTTCTCCACTATGGTCAAAGGTATTATGTATAGAGTCACTAAACTCCTTGCCTCTCACGAGCAATGAATCAGGACTGTCAAATGCATTTATCTTGCATAACTCTATAAACAGTTCACGCCAAGGACTATCAGTGTTCTCCATAAGATTAGATGTAGATTCCTTAGCATTTTTGTGTTTAATCATATTAAGCAGCCAACTCCAGAAACCCCAAAACCAATGAAGGAACTCTATCCTTAATATTCTGTTCCTCTAGAACCACTTATGGTACCAAATTCTGGATTAGTCAGGGTTCTCTAGAGGGACAGAACTAATGGAGTCTGTCCATTATACGAGTTTATTAAGCATTAACTCACGGGATCACAAGGTCCCACAATAGGCTGTTTGCAGGCTGAGGAGTAAGGAGATCCAGGCCAAGTTAAAAAACTGAAGAACTTGGAGTCCAGTATTCAAGGAAGGGGAGGAAGTATCCAGCATGGGAGAAAGATGCAGGCTGGGAGTCTAGGCCAGTCTCTCTTTTCACTATTTTTCTGCCTGCTTATATTCTAGCCATGCTGGCAGCTGATTTGACTGTGCCCATCCAGATTAAGGGTGGGTCTGCCTTTCCCAGCCCACTGACTCAAATGATAATCTCCTTTGGCAACACCCTCACAGACACACCCAGGATCAATACTTTGTATCCTTCAATCTAAGCAAGTTGACAGTCAGGGTTAACCATCATAGGGGGCTATACATCTTTTCTCCTAGACTACATACTTTTCCTTTTGTATGCCATTAAGGTGCATCAAAGTTTGATGGTATTGTCAGACCATGAAGAATGGGAAGCTACTAAGTCTCAGTGTGAATCTACTGGCTCACTGTCTCTTGTACCCAATAGTCATCTCAGCACCCAGGAGCAACTTATACTGTAGTAAAAGGCAACAGTCCATTACTCGGAACCTGAATGGGGATGCCATCTCTGCAATGCCTGGGAGGTTTCCTTTTATGCACACTTAGACATGGCTGGGCCTATCATACCAATAATATTCTGTTTCCCTAATTACCAGTACATGTAAAATTTTTTTTCTTGAAACAAAAGCAGAATACAGGTACAAGGAATAAGGAAAACAAGAAAGAAAAAAAAAGATACATTTTTTCCAATTAAAAGATTCCAAATTATTTTGACCCAAAAAACACTTTAGATTATTATCCCATCATAAAATGCTCTGTAAGCTTTATGATTTTGAAGTGTTATTAATCTTCTCTACAACATACTCAGGAAATTTAGTATACAAATAGATTTTATCACAAATGCAATAATGACCACATTCATATCAAGAAATGCCATATGAACCCTATCTAATATGGTAGCAACTTTTACACTCTCCCTTCTTCTCAGAATAGACTGTGGCACATTTCAAAATAGATTCTCTTTAGTTCATGACTTGTTCAGTTGCAAATTCATGTAAGCTACAGAACCAGTTTGGCACCTGCTGTGATCATGAGTCTACTGCTGTTTCTCTAATCAGAAAACATTCCTATTAGATAAACCATCTGGCTTGAAAAGCATCCCTTTTGCATTCAAAATGATTTTGTTAGAATTCAGCCAAAGTATATTTTAAAAGGAAAGATGTGTCAGCAAGACCAGTCTGTTTACTAATGGAACGATCCTCTATTAAAATGCCATTTGTGGGATAAAAGACATAAAATGAAAATATTATACAACATGAACATATTCTAGCTACATGTAAAAATGTGGGTGGTACCAACCTTTGTCCAAGGCTATACATTGAAATCTGTTGAAATTTAGCTAGTCATGAGCATCATCAGATCAGAGCCAACTAAATAACATGTTATTCTAATTGCAATCATTTCCATTGAAGTGTGATTATATAAATGTTGCTCCGAGACCATTAGTATTACCTGTGGGTAGTAGGGTACCACTTGGTTATCTACTGAGTAATGTTTATTCTTGTAGTTGTGAGTCACTTTTATTTATATTCATATTCTTCAAGCTATATATATTTTGTACATTTAGTCAAATAGCAATAACAATGTAATATAATTTTAAGAATAATTCATAGGAACACAAAGTATCTAGCCTTAGTATTTTTAGTAAATTTGGGGCAATATGATGATAAATATTTTATTTTCTAATCGGGCACAACTAGCAGGGAAAAAGGTGGTTGAAGCATGTTGACTCAAAGTT
The DNA here is from genome assembly GCF_029281585.2 of Gorilla gorilla gorilla. Lineage (NCBI taxonomy): Eukaryota > Metazoa > Chordata > Mammalia > Primates > Hominidae > Gorilla > Gorilla gorilla. Next base: position 176,645,421 of record NC_086017.1, read on the forward strand.
AATTAAAGCTTAATGGTCATTAGACAAAGGATGAATGCTGAAATAAATGTGGCTTGTTAATCTCTTCTCTTCAATTAATGTGTTTATCAAAATTTTTTTGTTTGAACGCACTTGCTAAAACTTTCTTAATTACATTTTGAAAACTAGAGACGTGATTCTTTCCTTCAAAGAGCTTTCCTCTATTTGAAGAAGCAAGACTAATATATAAAATGCCTAGTAATGAAAGAGAACCTCTGAATTTTTGAGATTTGATTGATAATACCATAGAGATCAGAAAAAAATCCAAATAGATGACGTAGAATTTAAGCATTGTTTTAGTTGACAAGTTATTGTTAGAAGAATAGCTGGCAAAAAGGCAAGATACTTGAGAGAACACAGAGAGAATAGCAGAAGTGCAGATTATGGGTAAAAAGATCTATATAGCACGCAATGGCATTTGCAGTTGGAAATGTCAAAGTTAAGGTATTGATAGCTATTCAGAGTCCTTGTAATGTGAGTCTAATAATTTAATACTTGCGTATATAAATCAATACTCTCATTGTTTTGGTTTTATTTTTTCAATTGGACTGTGAACTCATCCACCGGGCATATGTTGTACTTGAGTAATTTATCATGTCTCATATCTTGCAGTGTTCACAAGACATTTTCTCAAAGAAAGGACGTTTAAATGGGTACATAATAAATGCTAATTACATGATTGTCTTTTGTGATTAAAAATATTGCTGTCATTTTCTGCTTAAAAATCCAAAATCTTTTTTATATTGGCAATGCCTGGAGGGAGGGAAGTAACTTTGTTGAATTAATGTAAAGTTTGATTATTGCTAAAATGAAAGAAATAATAGGAATAAAATTGGAGAATCCTAACAACCTACGCAAATCATCTTTTTCATCCTCCTTTGTTATAATTTTCCTTTTTTGCTTGCTTTAAATTCCCACCATTGAAATAGCTCTTTTGGAAAGTATGGTGGATATGAAATTATTGCCTTCAGGAAGCTACTATGAACATACTACGTATTATTTGGAACTGTTATGTATTATCTGGATCTAGAAATAGGTGCTAAAATACTTTGCCGTCACACTACTAACAAGGACTTTTTCATCAGATTTGGTAGCTAACAACTTTGAAAGCAGAGAGGAGAGTTTTGTTCTGAAAGAAAATGTTGAAATACAGTCAAATTTCAGTAGGAAGGGGAAAAAACCCATTATCTATTTCTAGGACTTGGGAAAAAGCACCATAATAATCAAACATACAGAAATACAAACTATATCAAAACATATCTACCTGCATATTCTATGTGTGTGTGTGTGTGTGTGTGTGAGAGAGAGAGAGAGAGAGAGAGAGACAGAGAGAGAGAAAGGGTATATGTATGCTCACGTGCAGGTGTGTGAATGTGTGTATATGTACACACTGGTATGTGTTATGTAGAAGTTTTGTCGCTTATAAATAAAACAGAAAAAGTAAAAAAAAAAAAACCTGAAATAATGAATAATTACTTAATCTCAATTTAAGCATTTTCTACCAAGGAGTACTCAATAAAATTATTTAACAAGAAAAACCTATTTTTGATAAACATTTAGATAAATAGAACTGATATATACCATTGATTTATCATTTATGTATTCCAGGTACTGTGACAAATGTTTTCACATTCACAGTTTATAATTTATTTCTCACTTACTCTTACATGGCTTTTATAAACAAAAAAAAAAACTGCCACACGAAGCTCCAGTAGCTTCCACAATGCCATAGAACAGGACCTATGAATTCCATCATTATGTATCCCAGATGCACACTGATGCAAGTCAATAAACAAAGGAGGAAATGAGTGATACTCCCAGTATTGTTTTTATTGTGGTGGTTCGTATTTCCAGAACTAGCAGGGTTTCAGATCCTGATCCTCATAAGGTTATACTGAACAAGTGTTTCCATAAAGATTTCAATAAACTCAGAAGTATGGACCTAGCTCACTGCTATTAATTAGAGCCATTCAAGCTTCAGGGACTAGCTAAATTTATATTTACTCCATCTCTTTTTGACATAATCAGAAAGATCCAACAATAAGTTTCTGATCATGCCAAAAAGAAATAAACTGTATATTAAATTTTTCATAAATGAACAATTGAGTAATGGTATGTTTTAGCCATGGTTATACATTTGTGTGTTCTTTTCGTAGAGTAGTACCACAGTGTCTGGTATTTACACCTGATTTTGAATCCCAGCTCTGTCACTTACTAGCTGTGGGACCTAAGATAAGTCACTTAACTTCTCCATGCCTTGGTTTTCTAATCAGGGATTGGTTTCAGAATTAAATCTATTAGAACAGTGCCTGAAACATAGTAAGCACTATCATTAGCTGCTATTATTGTGGCATTTATGTAGATATTCCTAAATAATGAGATAGATAGATATGCTGCTTATTTAAAATTACTGACTTTTAACTGTGAAAAGGTGACATCAGATGAAGAATGGAGAAAAAGTATTTCCTCTATCCAAACCTCTCTGGAAATTCTAGGTCCTTTCCTTCCTCCACCTATTCTGCCCACATTGAGATGATGCATATTGCCTCCTAGTTGAGAATTATTAAGTTCTGTTGAAATAGCCTACTTACAGAACCGTTTTGTGAATGTGAATGGTGTGGTGGCTGAAAATGGTTGGGAAGCATTGATTGAAGTGTTAGGGCACATGATCTTAATTGCCTGAATAATAGCTTTAATTTCACTCTGCTTTTGTGACACAAGCATTGAACCTAGATGTAGAATGTAAACCTATCCATAGTGAGTGTAATATCCACTCCAAGTGACCTTGAAATGAATCTCTAAGTCAGATATTGTTTGCATAGCAAAGTGCAAGAAAAAAATATGCCTGTCTCAAGGAACAGGTATATTCTCTCGGTTCTTGGGGGTTTATTTATTTTTGTGGGTTTCTTATTATTTGTTTTTGTTTTTTCTCTCTCACTAGAATATAAACTCAATGAGAATGAGAATTTTTTAATGTTTATTCACTACCTAGAATAGAGTCTGGCATATGTAGTTATTTCAATAAATATTCACTGAATGAATAAATGAAGTACTTTTTCACACCTGGAAACAAAACATTATATTGTGATAACATTAAACAAGGTCCTAGTATATATTTGTTGTTTCAATTTTATAAACATCAGTTGTACTTCTCCATTAACATGACATTTATAGTATTTTTATTTTTTCAATTTTAGTTGGCAAAATTGGTCCTGCAACAAATTATTTTATAGATATTCTTTTACTACATCTTGATAACTTGCAGATATTCCCACAGTATCAGAAACTGAAAAGTATGTTTTTCACTGTGTGGTTACATTTAAATTGTCCACATTAACCACTATGAGGAAAATAAGCTTTTAGAAAATTTTTCTTCTTTTAGCCAACAAATTCCTAAAGGTAGTAGTTGATATATTTTGCAGTGTTGAGTTAACTTGTCAAGAACACAAATTACAAACTGATTTGTGCTTTCTTGATAATCTTAATGTAGTTAGGCATAATGCATGAATATGTAATAGTGTGCGGTCGAGGGAAGATGATGGGTTGAAGGGAACTGGGGACTTCTCTAATTTTCTCTCCAGGCAGTGTTTATCACAAATACTTCCAAACAAATGGCCTTCTTTATTTGCTAACTTGGTGAAATTCTTGCCTACAGTTTCATAGAGTATGGCATTGACAACTTCCTGGAAATATCTGTCCACCGTAAACTATTTCCACGTATTTTTAAGTTTGAAACCACCATTACAAGTTGTTGTTGCTCTCTTTTACATTCATAAGGGTTTAATTTTTGGATTTTTTTTCATTATAATTCCAGTTAGAAATAGCCTAGAGTCTGTGTGTTGTTTATTCATACCAAATAGTTGGATTTACATACATGAGTTATGTTTGTTATTTCTTTCAACCAGTACCTTTGGATCTTCCTCCAATATTAATTTTAGCTTCTAAAAATATATTTTTTAACTTTCTATTTTCTTTGTGACTCTGTTAGTCAATCAGACCATCCATGTTTACCCATTTCTTCAGTACCTTAAACATGAGAGGGATTATTTATTTTCCTTATACTCCCTCTCTTTTTTTATTTTCCTCACCTGACATATTCAATTTACCAGGAAAACATGAAATGGATTTATTTTTAAATCCATTCACTTCTCTTTCTCTCCAAAGCACTTGGATTGCTGCATAAACTGCTAAAAGACTCTCCTCTTCTCACTTAAGCCCTCTACATGATTTATTCTTTCAGAAGTGAATGTTTAGAAGAAAAGTAAATTCTATCAGGCTGCAACGAAGCACCATATTGTAAAATAGCATGTCACGGCCCTTAGTCCATGCTCTGTGTTGGAACCATCAAGGACTATGGAAACTGACTCCACCAACTTATTTAACATTGGTTTTCATTTTGTCTTCTGCTATTCCAAGGTCATTTTCAACTTAAGGCCTTTTACTTCCTTCCACTTTGCCCAGTTCTGGCTGGCTGCCTTCTCATGATTAGGTTTTTGGTCATATATCACCTCCTTAGAAATAATAGTTCTTAACTTTCTATTTAAAATATTATCCTGCCATGTCATTTTCCTCAACAGACAACTCTTTTCCTCTTATTTATGTTTAACAACACTCTGAGTTTGTATACCCTCTTCGCATAGCTACATGTTTCGGAGGATGTGAGCTCAATCCCCATTAGTCTAAATCTGATGCACTTCATTATTCATAAGTCTAACCCTGAAGTTTTCAACCAGTGCAAGAGCTCCACACACAGAAATTCTGGTATAGATCTGAAGTTTTAAAATTTTTAGAAACTTCTAATTTTCTAAAACAGTTTTTTTGTTGTTGTTGTTGTTTTTGGGTTTTTTGTTTTTTGTTTTTTTTTTCTTCAATAAGATCTCATTCTGTCACTCGGGCTGGAGTACCATGGTGCAATCATGGCTCACTGCAGCTTTGACCTCCTTGTGTTCAAGTGATCTTTCCACCTCAGCCTCCCAAGGAGCTGGGGCTATAGGTGGGCACCACCACACCAGCTCATTTTTTTTTTAATTTTTTATAGAAACTGGGTTTCACTATGTTGCTCATGCTGGTGTCAAACTCCTGGGCTCAAGCCATCTGCCCACCTCGGCCTTCCAAGTTCTGGGATTACAGGTGTGAGCCACCACATCCAGCTCAGTTACAGTACTTTGAATAAACTTTGAGTGATTTGGTATAAAAATGGGCATGGGTTGTCCTTTGGTAAATGAGACATGAAAGAAAGATTGCTGATGAGATTCTGAGAAATGTTCTTTGTCTTGAAAGGTGAGGACGGGGAGGTGTCAAACAAGACCTAACCTCTCAACAATCAGCTGGACACTGTTGTGTAAGAATGTGAAGCTTGGCACTGCTGCAGCCATCTTGTTCCAGGAAGGGTAAAACCTGAGGTTAGAAGCCAACATCCTAATGATGGCAGAGAAGACAAAGAGAACCAGAGTCTAAATGACATTGTTGAGTTAGATCACTACACTACCTCTAGTCTTCTTTTTATGTGTGATAATAAATCTCACTTATACTTAAGCCATTTGAAGTTGAGTCTAATGTTCATTTCAGACCAAAGCAGTTTAACTGACATGTTCTCTGCTTTGTTACCCTATCCAGTTGTTTTCATGCAGGAAATAAATCTCAAATTACCTCATTTATGAATTTGCCTGTTTTTGTCTTTCCCTGCTTTTAAAAAAAACATCTATTTTATATTCATTCTGACTTGATGCCTAGAATGGTGTTTATCACATAGTAGATAGTGAATATATAAAGGTAAGTGTAGAGTACATTAAAACAGTCAAATTTATCTCCTTAGTATCTAAAGGTAAACTTTCTATGCTCACTTACTATCAAAATTTAATTTATTAGCTCTTTCCAGGAACACTTTAATATTCTTTATTAAAATATCTCTTTCTCCAGTTTCATACTCCACCAATGCATCTTCCACATTGCTGTTAAAGCAGCAAAGATCTTGCTTAAAATTTTTCCGTGTGCCCATCGTATGTAAAAAATAGTGTTCAAATGCTATGGCATGACAGACATCAGGCATCTATCTGCTCATCCAGATTGCCTGTTTCCAGTCTGTACTGCAGTCATACCAAAGGTCTCAAGTCTCTCTCAAAACACTGTGTGTAGTAGGTAGACTAAAATGGCTCACAAGATGCCTACCCCTTTCTGTGCACATGCTGCATAATTTCCTTCCCTTGAATGCGAGTTGTCTTGACTCAATCAAGTGAGTCCTTTGGAAAGAGGATGCGAAGGTCAGAGATGAAAGAAGCTTGAGATACTCCAAGCTGCACCAGATGCCTTATTGGCCACAGAAGACTTCACTCTATAACCACAAGTCACTGAATTCATCAAACAATCTAAATAATTTTGGAAGCAGATCCTAAACTCCAGATAAGAACACCAGCCAGGCTGATACTTTACTGTATTTTTGTGAGATACCAAGGAGACACTGCAGCTGAGATATACCCAAAATTCTGACCTGCACAACTATGAGATAATATGAGTGTTTTTTTAAGCTGCTAGGTTTGTGATCATTTGCTATGCAACCATAGAACACTAATGCATAATGCTTTCTCAATTCTCCTTGCCTTTCATTTGTTATTTCTTCTCATTTCAGCTCATGTCTTCCCATCCTTTCACCCATCCTTCAAGATCCAGCTCAGGCATTACCTCCTTCAGAAATCCTTCCACTGCAAAACACTTCTCTTCTAACCCTAGATAGTTTCCTTCCCCCATGCCTTATTCTCCCTCTCAACGTTTTTCATTGTTCTGACATTTCCACTTTGGTATGCCAATGGGAATATTAGAGTAGGAGGAATAGTCTCATCTTGAACTGAAACTATGACCCCTCTCTTGGCAGAATCAATATCATACTGGAATCAGATTATCAGGAGTCTCCTGATCAAGACATAACCCAAATATCCCAAAGTCATTTGATTGACCCAATATCAATGCCACAGGTTTTTGTAAGATTGTCCTATTAATGTTACTATTATTCAAATATCTCCCCACATTAACCCTCAATTGGTTAATGAGTAAGTCCAAAGTTGACAGAAGACACAGAAGTTGATAACAAAATAAATTTTAAGAATTAACTTCTGGTTTACAATGGCATAATAATAACATTTCTGTGGTCTTTGCCTCTTCTCTCTGAAATCATTCCAAAACAACGAGAGAATTGTAAAAGAAGAGATGAAAGCACAGCTCTATCTTTGGTGAAACTAAAAACTACCTGTAGCTCTAAAAAATAGACAAATGAGGCCTGCTAAGACTAGCGAAAATAATATGATGCAAGGAAGTGCTGAGAAAAGAAATCTACAGCTGTACCATAAAATAACGCTGGCATGGAGAATTCTTTAAGGTAGTTTGCCATCCTGAGGGATAAAATTGTAACTTCGGAATAAATCTCCAGAATGGTAGGATAGCTTGTAGGAGCTTTTCTGGACCATTTTTAGCGTCACAGAGAAGCAAGGAGAGGAGACTGCAGCAGACAGCACACGGACATGCAGAATATGCTGAAAGCATTCTGTCATTATGGCCAGACAAAGGCGAGCCTCAGATCTGTAACAGCCCTGACACTGATGATTTCTTTCAGCTGGAAGAAGTAAAAGCTCCATCACTTTATATTTCTTTCTAGGAGTGTATGTGTGCACGTTTCTGTTTCTGTGTAAATCTTATATACACGCACATTGTTAATGATAAATAACAATGGAGACCACAGTTGAGACATATCTCAAGGCCAACTGCCTATAGCCATATAGTCAAAGCTTAAGTTATCCTGATTTTCCTGAAACCCTAGCTCTCATCATAAACCAAGAAGACATAAACTTTATGTTCTCGTCAGCATGATTCAGTGAAATTGAACCGATCAACTATAGACCTATCAACTTAAACAGCTCAGTTTGCCTTAAAATAAATGTTCATGTATAACAGCCAATCTTAAAAAAATGCAAAATTCCTTTTTCTGAGCTTTATAAGCTGTGCCATATTTATTGTAAGGTGAGCTTTTTAACCACTTAGTTTGGGAAATCCCAGTTTGAAAACTATTGTTTTATAATCAAAAGAAGCTTGTACATTTTTAAAATTTGACTTGATGTATTTTTTTGACAACACACACGCAAACTTAAAACCTTGTGTTGTGAGAAATTTCTTTATAAATGAGGAAGATATCCTGGCTGTCTGTAAACTGTTCTCACTTTTAAACCATGGAAAAGCTCTACCAAAAGATGATGGCAAAAGTAGAACTTCTCTCATTCACAGGTAAGTAATAATTTTAAATGTTTGGCTTATAATCTCTACAAAGATCCTATAAGTTACATAATAAATAATAGGAAAAATACAAACGGCAAGTAAGGGAGACATAGCAGAAAAATATTACCATGGAAAAGATACACAATTTTGACAAAATTACATGGAAAATGTATCCATTTAAATTAGGAGCCCAAAACAGATATAAGAGCATGAGGAAAAGGTTGGAAAAATAAATACAGTATTCTCCCCTTATCCATGGGGCACACATTCCAGAATCCCCAGTGGATGCCTGAAATCACTGATAGCACCAGAGCCTATATACACTATGTTTTTCCCTATATATACATACTTGTGATAAACTTGTCTTTACAAATTAGGTACAATAAGATATTTCACCTGAGAGAAGTAAAAGTCAATAATCCCTTTCTGTCAGTGTGTATTTCTTTCTAGGAGTGTATGTATGCACATTTGTTGGTGTAAATCATATACACACGCACATTATTAAAAATAAATAAAAATGGAGGCCACAGTTTAGATATATCTCAAGGCCAACTGCCTAAAGCCATATAATCAAAACTGAAGTTATCCTAACAATAACTCATAATAAAAGAGAATGGTTTCTTCATATGCTAAGGGCAAGAAAAAACAAAAAAATAAAAATCATAAAAATAAAGGAACAATCATAACAACATGCCGTACTAAAAGTTACATGATGTTTTTCCGTCTCTTTTTTTCTGTCCCAAAACATCTACTGTCTTGTGAAATAAAAATGTTAGAAATTTTAATCAGAGGTCGATTGATCAAAGACCAATTCACGAATGGGACAGCCTCTGAAAAAGAATAGATTCAGAGAGACTTTACCACTGTTGCTGGTCAAAAAAAGGTTTATGGACAGAAAAAGGAAAGTGACATACAGAAAATGAAGTGACATACAGAAAGAGCCAGACTAGTTATATGTATACATTTTATATATTATAGCTTGGCTTTTGTCTTATTTGAGCACGGTTTGAACAATTGAATGCCTTTGATTTGCCAAAACGCCATGATTGGCACAAAAGTAGGTTACAGTCTGTTTACACAACAATATTGGGAAATCAATAAATGTGATTTGCTATAATTATAAAGAAAATGTCATATATATTGATATAGAAAATTCCTTTTATCAAAAACCATATCCATACTGGATAAGACTGATACATACATAGTTCCTCACTGTGTATATAGGTGAAGGCAATTATTTATATGTATACATTTTGAATATATATATGCACATACATGTGCAACACGTAAATATAATTATATGTGCATAGCATATATGTGTCTTTTACGAGCCAAAATAAGAAAATGTGTATTAAAGTTGAGAACAAAATAAACAAATTCACTATCATCACTTATGTTTAATACTTTTGTGAAGGTACTACTTAATGGAATTTACATGAGAAAGAAATGAGTTATAAAAACTTCAAAGGGGTGGCAAAGTTGAAATTATTTATAATGACATGAAGAATACTTACAAACTGTATCCTGTAAAACTAAAAAAACTATCACAAGCAATAAGATATTTCAATAAGGTAGTTGGCACAAAATCAACATCCCAAAATCAATAGCCATTATGCACACACAAAAAACTTGTTAGACGATGGAAGAACATCTTTCTTTTACTATAGCCCCAAATCAAAAAATACCTGTGAATAATCTAAACAATAAATACAGCAGCTTTTTATAATGTTACTAAAAGATCCAAAGTGAAACTTGAATCATTGGAAATAAATGCTCTATTGTTGGATAGATAAGCTTAATATAAGAAGAGTCTCAATTAATAATAAATCAGTGTGCAAGCTGTGATCCTTGCAATCTACCAATAGGATATTTTTTACTAGTGCTGGTAAAGCTGATTCTAAATTTCATGAGCATAAATGAATGTTTAAGATTAATTAGGAAATTATTGAAAAGTAAGAATAATAGGTAGACTTGAAGGACCTGAAGATAGTCAAACATATTATGAAATATCGTAAACCTTAATAATGCATATAATAGTGTACTAATTCATGAATAAACCAATGTTAAAGAAGAAAGAGTCTAGATATATATACAAATATGCCTGGGAATTTAGTACATGAAAAATGTCATTTTATGTAAGTGAAGAAAATGTAGATTAATTCATAGATGATATTGGGGATGTTGATTAGGAACCTAAAAATGAGTTGGTACTACAACTTCACTTCTTATAACATACTCAATACCTATTCAAGCTGCGATGGTTAATATTGAGGGTCAACTTGATTGGATTGAAGCATGGAAAACACTGTTTTTGGCTGTGTCTGTGAAGGTGTTGCCAAAGGAAACTAACATTTGAGTCAGTGGACTGAGAGAGGCAGAATCGCCTTCAATGTGGGTGGGCACTATCTAATCAATCAGCAGCCAGCACCACTGCAATAAAGCAGGCAGGAGAAGACGGAAGAGCAGACTTGCTGATTCTTCCGGTCTTCATCTTTCTCCTGTGCTGGATGTTCTCTGTCCCCTCGAACATCAGACTCCAAGTTCTTCAGCTTTTGGACTCTTGGACTTACACCAGTGGTTTGCCAGGAGTCGTTGGGCCTTTGACCGCAGACTGTAAACTGCACTGTTGGCTTCCCTATTTTTGAGGTTTTTGGGACTCGGACTGATTGATCACTGGCTTCCTTTCTCCTGAACTCGCAGACAGCCTATCTTGGGACTTTACCTTGAAATCTTGTGAGTCAGTTCTCCATAATAAACTCCCTTTCGAGTATATATAAATCCTATTAGTCTGTCGCTCGAGAGAATCCTGACTAATACACAAGCAAATAAATTGAGAGGAAGAAACAGGAGAAAAAGCAGAGGAAGAAAAAGAGGAAACTATAAAATTATTAGACTTTTCTTTTTAATATTTCTAGAAATAGTTTTGAAATTGGGAAGACATATAAATACTTAAAAACCACAACAACTGACACCACCAATATCAATGTAATTATATTGGTTATAATTATAAATATATGTATATATATAATTGTTAGGATTGAGAACTGAGACCACCTTTGACAATGTAATTTAACTCTTTGCTCCAGAAACTTCTTACACAGGAAGTTAAGAATGAAAATCAATAAACAGCTTCTCTGTTTACTTTAGGAAATGTTTGCAAATCAATTCATCTAGGCAAACAATTTGCTCACCTGGACGAACAGCTCATTTCTCAGGACAATTTGCTCATGAAGAATCGCTTCAATACCCTTCCTTAGTGCTCTGTGTCCACCAATTCCACACCTTTATGTCATAAACTTTCCCAATTCCAATCAGTTTACCACCTTGAGAACTAAAGCCATTTAAGCTTAACCCTATAAACTCGGTATACTATTTCCTCCTTTTAAGACATTACTAAGATTTTATCAAGGCTGTGTTTTTCCTTGATACACTAAGTTTATTAAATTCAACTTTGCTTGATCAATACATTTTTCTAGGAGTCTATTGTGGACTGTTGATGACACAAAGCCATTTAAAACTTTGATGTGGAAAACATCTACAAAATCAAAAGAAAAGTGATAAAGTGTGAAAAAGTATGTTGAATACTTAACATGGGCAAAATACTATTATTCTAAATCCCTTAAAGCCTTAACAAATTAATGAGAAAAAAATTTGAAAAAGTAACACGTATGGAAAAAGTTCACATCAAATGACACAAAAACAACTTTAAAATAAGCTCAATGAAAATCATATAACCAGAAATGCGTATTAAAACTATAAGAAAATCCTATTTTTCACCTATTACACTGGCAAAGACAAAAAGTATGTAGATGTGATGAAACAACCTATTATTGTAAGGTTTATTTGGGTACAGCTTTCATGGAGCACAATATGACAACATTTATCATGATTTTTAAAATGTGAGATTTGACTAAATAATTCTAGGAATTTATCTTTCAGATCTATTTCCACAGTGGACAAATATATATGTATGAGGTAATTAATTTTAGCTCTTTTTGGAAATACCAAAGAATTAAAACATCTAAAATATTCGTTATTATAATACAATAAAAAACATATTAAAGTTAGCTATTGTAAAGAATACCATAGCTCAATAAGTACAAATATGCAAATTATGTTAAATTTATAAAGATGATTGTTCAGGAATGTGATTTTTATGCTTTGATTTCAGTGTGAAAACACTATGTTTTCATTCAAAAAATCTGTATAAAAATTGTTGCCACTGAAATTAATTAAATAACAAGTTATTTCCACTAAAAACCCTTTTGTTTTCTCTTGTTTTTGTCCTTTTAATTTTTTGAAAATTTCTGTGTGTACATAGTAGGTGTATATATTTATGGGGTACATGAGATGTTTTGATACAGGCATGCAATGTGAAATAAGCACATCATGAAGAATGGAGTGTTCATCATCTCAAGCATTTATCCATTAAGTTGCAAACAATCTATGCTCTTTAAACTATTATTCTGCACAGCAAAGGATACAATCAACAAAGTAAAAACCCACGTGAACTCTTTGTCCAGAAATGTGTATTTATTAGCTATTAGCCCTCCTTTCACCCCAGTGAAATTGAAAAAGGGAGCTTTTATCAATTAAAACTCTGAAAGCAATCAAAACTCTGTAAGCCATTGGAACATTGGGCAATACTATAGGGAGACCCCCTGAAACTATTGCTACAGAATAAAATATGAAAGGGGTTGTCCCTCCAAAGCCAAGGCTCGTTGTTCCCCACTTAGTACCTGAACATTCAGAATTATGGAGATTAACCATAGCTATGACTGGTATGAGGGTTTGGGCTGGAGAAAGTGTTATAAGTAAATCCACCTTGTCACCTCGAAAACTAAGACAACAGATTGATTTACACTACTATTTCCACACGGCAAAAAATATCACTATGGCAGTTGTCAAAAGGTCAATTCAAAGATGGGACAGTAAAGATTATGAGGACTTATACCCCCCTGTTGCTAATGTCCCCCCCACCACCTCTCATACAACCTATTCCCCCCACCCCACATTCACAAAAAAGAGTACCATCCCAAAATATATATACTATCTATATGGAGTCTAACAAAACTATACTGCTTTAAAGTTGTGTTAAAACACCATATATGTTATTAGTAGGAAAGATGCACATTAGTTCAAAAACCAACATAATTACCTGTGTTAATTGTTACTTGTATACTTGTATTGACTCATCCTTTAATCAATATCATAGTATTTTAATAGTCAGAGCCAGAGAAGGTATTTGGCTCCCCGTAGCCTTACATAGGCCTTGGGAATCTTCCCCTTCTGTCCATGTTATTAACAATATTCTATAAAAAATTCTTAAAAGGAATAAACAATTTATTTTTACATTAATTGCAGTAGTAATGGGCTTGATTGCTGTTACTGTGACTGCTGCTGCTGCTGGAGTTGCATTACATTGATCTATACAAACTGTTCATTTTGTGGATAAATGGCAAAAAAAAAATTCTACTCGGATGTGGAATTCTCAGTCAGGTATTGATCAAAAATTGGCCAATCAAATTAATGATCTAACACAAACTGTTATATGGATGGGAGACAGAATTATGAGTTTAGAACATAGATTACAAATGCAATGTGATTGGAATACTTCTGATTTTTGTATAACTCCGTTCCAATATAATGAGTCTGTTCACAATTAGGAATCAGTAAAACACCATTTACAAGGAAGTGAAGATAATTTAAGTTTAGACATAAGCACGCTTAAAGAACAGATTTTTGAGGCCTCTCAAGCACACTTCACTGCTTTACCCAGTGCTGAAGTTTTAGATGGTATCTCTGAGTGGTTATCTAATCTCAACCCCATCAATGGGTAAAATCTTTGGGAGGATCCACTATCATTAATTTTGTTCTGGGTATAATTTGTGCTATTGGTTTATTGTTCATGTGTAAAATTGGAAAAAATATTCTTCAATCCAATCATGATCAGCACCAAGCTATGATTGCTATGGAGTTTCATTTAAATCAGAGAAAAGGGGGAGATGTTGAGAGACCCCCTGAAACTATTGCTATGGAATAAAAGATGAAATACTCCTGATTATTATAAATACAAAATTGCATGCAGGATGGTGTAAAGACAAAGCCAGGTTGGGCTGCCAGAATGAGCCGACAGCACGTGATGTGCTTCCCCCTGCAGAGAGCCTAAGAACGGACATGCAGTCAGGGAGGTTTCACATCACCAAGATTCCTATCCCAGAAAAGCAGATGTTCATAGCACTGGCAACCCTTGTGGAGAGCCTATAAATGGATGCATGACGGGTGCCTGTTTATATGCCCTTATCTTGCCATGGCTCTTTTAAGCCTCTTTAGGGTTAAGGCATACTCCCTTCTGAGAATTTCTGGTCTAACCGGTTGTCTAGCTTCACGTCCTGTTTCTTTGATTGTTTGTAACCAGATTTTGCTGCCACTGTTACTGCTGATTAGTATCTTGCTAATCATAGGTTATGGAAAGACTGTGTTTCTGTTTTAAGGCTCTGTTAGAAATTACTGATGCACACACTATATTGTAAATTCTTATCTCTGTATACTGTACTTCTGCATACAGATATTATGTTTAAGAATTACTCTATCCCCATGTGACCATCTCACCTCATAATCAAATGACCCTAAATCCCTCACTAACCTATCCCCGCCCTCACTAAACTTAATAATAAATGCTGGCATATCCAGTGCATTGGTGGCATCACAGGACCAGAAGGTGGTGACCCCCCTGGACCCAGCTTTCACTATCTTGCATGTGTCTATTATTTCTAGACCTGCTGATCTGCCTGGGAACAAAGAAAGAGTCCCATTGCATTGCGGGTTGCTGGCCAGATCCCGCAATACAGTACTGCTTTAGAAACAAAGTAACAGAACAAAAATAAAAGGGAATAGAGTTCTCCACTTCTGTATAGTGGGTGGTGGGCAGGGGAACACTGAGATCTGTAGAGAAGAGAGGCTCCTTTATTGCATGTATAGCGGGGTGTCAGTGCCCCAGAGAAAGCAATGGTCTCCAGATGGAAGCTGATGGACAGATGCTGGAAGCATTGGCAGAGCATCTTCATGCAGGAAGCAAAGAACTTTTGTGGACACAAAAAAGGTAAGTCCCAGCAGGAAAATGCTAAGAAGCTGGACTCACCTCAAAGCTAGTCAAGACCTGCTTCTGAGCATATGTGATATTCTTTTGCAACCTTACTCCTGGGAAGCCCCTGAATCCAGGGAAGACTTAACAGAAAACTAGAGGTTTTACAAAACCATGTTGGAATGTAATATTTAATGTTTGTGCGACTCAAGCTACTTTGTCAGGAGACAGGATCACAGCATGAGTAGGAACAAATCATAATTTTTAGCAATTTTTAACTATATATATATATATATGTATATTTATCAGAATTACCTAGGAGCCAATGCTTGGGGCCAAGTCCTCAGATATTAATAGATTTTAGTATAATTAATTAAAAGTGACCCCTACAAGCAAAGGAAGCAACATAAAAACTTTCTAACCAAATGCTCAGGAGTGAGTTCCAAACAAGTGGTTCTGAAAATTTTTCCTTCATCAAGTAAGGGATAGCTAGTAATGGGAGCGATAGGAAACAGGTGGCATTTAAATGTTTCATCTGTTCCACCACTCCTGCCTGCTTATTCAGCTTCATTTTACTTTCATCTTCACTGTTGTAATCCAGCACAATACTCCTTGCTTCGGTCATACTATTCTTCTGAGTCCTTGTTCAAAGTCATTTAGCCTTCGTCACCTGCAGGGACTGTGGCTGCCAGGTGCCACTGGAGCCCTGCTTCTCAGTCTTGCTGCTCACTGGAGGAACGGCCAAGCAGCTGGATGCATCTTTTCAAAGCAGCTGGCACCACGGGAAATAGCACATACCACCACTGCTTTCAGCTTCCCTTTGCACGCCAAGTCTGCATAATATTGGGCTTAAAACAAGTACCCCAGGAGGATTATTATTAATTAGGAAAATCAAACAATAAGCCACTTGAAATCAATTTCCTATCATGTAAATATTACTTTACAATTGAAGCATAATATAAGGAATTGGTTGGGGTGATGGTTTTGGCCTATAGCTAATTTCGATTTTCAAAAATTTTTTTTTTAGCATTTGCTGCATTTATCACTCTTGGCATTAAAGAAAATGCTTTTAATTTTTGTTGTCTTTTTTATTACTTAATACATATGTGTAGCTGTATCTTAAACATCAGTTTTCTTCAGAGACTGGATCCCTGAAAATATTTTGGAACAAGATTAAATGTTTCTGTCAAACCATATTGTATTAAAAATGTTTTTATGCAGAAAGTGGAAGAAGGAGAATGATGCTTAGTGTTGATGTATTTTGTCTGAATCAATGCTTTATTAAGTGCTCTCCATTTATCATAGACACTACATTAACTGTTAGATCCATGTGCTGATTTGAAACACATGACCTTCTGCTACTAGGTTGAATGTTTTTCTCCCTAAGCACATGTCTACCCAGAACCTCAGAATGTGGTCTTATTTGGAAAAATTATCTTTGAAGATATAATTAATTAAGATGAGGGCCACTGGATTAGGGTACCCCTAAATTCAATGATTGGGTCCTTATTAAAAAAAAGTAATTGAAAGACACATGGAGAAGAAAGACATGTGAAGATGGAAGCAGAGATAGGAGTGCTGTATCTCTAAGTCAAGGACTACCAAGGACTGTCGGCAACCCTCGGAGAGTAGGGGAGAGTCATCAGAGAGTTTTTCCTTCAGCTTCTTCAGAAGAAACCAAGCCCACCAACACCTTGAGTTCAGAATTCTAGCCTCCATAACTGTGAAATAATACATTTCTGTTGTTTTAAAACACCTGGTTTGTGATACATTTTTATGGCAACTCAAAAAATCCAATACAGATTTTGGTAATGGGGAGTGGGGTGCTGCTGTGACAAATACCTAAAATTGTGAAAGTGGCTTTAGAACTGGGTAATGGGTAGAGGCACTTGATAGAAAAAGTCTAGATTGCTTTGAAGAGA
This sequence comes from Gorilla gorilla gorilla, assembly GCF_029281585.2. Taxonomy (NCBI): domain Eukaryota; kingdom Metazoa; phylum Chordata; class Mammalia; order Primates; family Hominidae; genus Gorilla; species Gorilla gorilla. The sequence continues at coordinate 176,662,704 of NC_086017.1, forward strand.
AGATTGGTAGAAATACAGATGTTAAAAATTATTCTGGTGAAGGGTCACATGCAAATGAAGAGGAAGGTAGAGAAAACTATCATCTTAGAGAATATGCATAGCATTATAAACAGAACGTTGGTAGAAATATAAATGTTAAAGGTGCTTCCAGTGAGGTCTTGGAAGAAAATGAGAAGCATGTTATTGGACACTAGAGGAAAGTGATTCTTAATTCATATTACAAGGTGGCAGAAAACTTAGATGAATTGTGTTCTAGCTGGGTGGAAAGTGGCAGTTGTAAGCAAGAAACTTAAATATTTAGCTGAAAACATTTCTGAGCAAAATAAGGAAGGTGTGACCTGATTTCTTCTTGCTGTTTATAGTCAAATGCAGGAGGAAAGATGAGGAAGCAACTCTTCAACACAAAGGAACCAGAACTTGAATTTTTGGAAAATTCTCAGCTGATCCATATTATAAGATATTATAAAGCATGTTGGGCTGGACTATCTTTTGGTGAAGAGCTTAGGTGTGACACTCATGGAGCCAGTTAATTATCTCAGCAAAGACTAGGAATAGGCATGTGATTATCCAGGAAAAACTGTGGAAAATTATTCTACCTAATGGTGTGGATCTCCTTCACATACACAGAAGGCTGGTATGCTTTTAAAAAATGTTATACCAGCTGAAATACTGCCAGCCAGACTGAAAAAGACAAAGGTGAGATGAAATGAAGGAAGAATAACTTCGAAGGTAACACAGAAGATGTGGCTAGTGGAGCCTCCATCACAAAAGGCAGAGCATAAAGCCACAGAGGATAATTCTCAGGCTGTTATTTTTATATTTATTTATTTATTTATTTATTTATTTATTTCTCTTTTAAAATGAGTTTTATTTTTAGTTGATATGTAATCATTGTACATATTTATGGGATACCAATGGATATTTTGATATATATATATAAAATGTGTAATGATCAAATCAGAGTAATTAGCATATCCATCACCTCAAACATTTATCATTGTTTTGTATTGTGAACATTAAATATAATCCTCTCTTCTATCTTTAAAAAAAATACACAATAACTCATAGTTAAGAATATTCACCCTACAGTACTGCAGAACATCAGTACTAATTCCTTTTATCTAGCTATAATTTTGTATCCATTAACCAACCTCTCCCTATCCTCTCACCCTCCTACATTTCCCAGCTTCTGACGCCCAAAATTATCTCTCTACTTCAACGAGCTCAAAAAAATATATTTTTTATCTCCCACGTATGAGTGAGAACTTGCAGTGCCTGACTTATTTTGCTTAACATAATGTCCTCCAGGCTCATCTATGTTGTTGCAAATGACAGAATTTCATTTTTTATGGCCGAATAATATTCCGTTGTGTGTATATACATTACATTTTCTTTATCCATTCATTTGTTGATGGACATTATGTTCATTCTACATATTAGCTATTTTTTTGATCTTTTTAAAATTTTACTTTAAGCTCTGGGATACATGTGCTGAACATGCAGGTTTGTTACATAGGTCTACCTAATGAGATTTGCCCTGATGAGTTGTGAACTCACTTTAGATCAGTGACCCTTTTATTCCTCTGTATTGTTCCTTTCAGAATGGTAACATCAATTGTATGGCTGTTCCACCATTGTATTTTCGAAATAGACAACTTGTTTTCTGGTTTTACACATCCATAGGAATTTTGCCTCAGGATAGATTATAGCTAGAGTCTCAACATCTCTTGATTAAGGTAATTTTTTTTTTTTTTTTGAAACAGGGTCTCACTCTGAAACCCAGGATGGAGTGTAGTGGCATGATCTCAGCTCACTGCAGTTTCGGCCGCCTGGGTTCAAGTGATTCTGGTTCCTCAGCCAGCTAAGTAGCTTGGATTACAGGAGCACACGACCACGCCTGGCTAATTTCTGTATTTGTAGTAGAGGGAGGGTTTCTCCATATTGGCCAGGCTAATCTTGAACTCCTGACCTCAAGCGATCTGCCTGCCTTTGCCTCCCAAAGTGCTGAGATACAGGCGTGATCCACCATTCCTGGCCAATTAAGGTGATTTAAGTGATGAGATTCAGAACTTTTTGAGTTGATAATTTTGGATTAGAATTAATGCTGGAATGAGTTTTAGGGATGTTGTGATGGAGTGACTCTTGCAAATGAGAAGATGTGAATTTTGGGGAAAAAAGAGGATGAACTATGTTTGATTGAATAATGTCTCCCCAAAATTCTTGTCCACGTGTAACCTAAGAATGTGACCATATTTGGAAATAGGACCTTTGCAGATGTAATTGATTAAGATTAGATCATACAAGATTGAGGAGATCCCTAAATCCAATGAATATTTCTCTTACAAGAAGATCATGGGAAGATATGCAAGGAAGAAGTCCATGTGAAGATGGAGGCAGAGATGAGAGTGATTTTCAAGTATCTACAAGCCCAGGAACACTAAGGATTTCCAGAAACCACCAGCAGCTAAGAGAGAATGCATGTGAGTTACTCCCTCAGAGGCTCCAGAAGGAACCAATCTACTGACACTTGGATTTCAGACTTCTAGCCTCTAGAACTGTGACAAATAAATTTCTGTTGTTATTATCTGCCCAGTTTGTGGTACTTTGTTATGGCAGTCCTAGGAAACTAATACATCCCGTTAAAGAAAATATGCAATATAGGGACATTTTGTATTCAGTTTAATTGTACTGTAACACCAACATTTTTGCCTTTGCTGACTAACATTACTGAAAGCAACTAACACTTGTTGAACATTTACAAATTTCTAAGCAATATACATTAATAATTCTTACAATTACTGAAGAATTGGTATTATTATTTCTAGCTTGCAGATTAAGATATTTTTGTGAAAAAGGGGCAGGAGTCTGACGGTACTAAGTAGGAGAGCCAGTATGTTAATTAATTTCTATTTAATTCCAGTGTTCATCATCTATCTATTAATTTACAGTGAGAGTAAAATGAATTATTCTAACATATAACAAAATTTTAAATCACACTGAACAATAGAAAGAGCATTTACCCTTTATCAGTGTGCAATCTATGTGTATTTAATTTTCTTCTCCAAGCCTGCTAGGTGCTGCCCATTGTGTCATCAATCAGGATGAGTTTACAAATTCATTTAGAAGTACAGGCACATTCAAGTGTGCCATATAGTCAATTTCTTTTTCAATGAACGTTCTCTTTGACACCTCAAAGCTTTTATGTTTAAGCGAGCCTAATGACAACACCATTACTTCAGGTATTGACCAAAACTTGTACACAGAAGAGCAATAGAGAGGTTCTCCTAAAGATGCCATTACAAAGTGGAAGCAGCTGAACAAATTCATCACTCTCTCTTTCAAGTAGAGTTTTCCCTTTACCTGTGAACCTTAATTATAGACTGACTTACAGCAAAGTAATACTTACTTTTTTAATAGGAGCATCTGTTATAATAATGGGGCCAGCAATAGTGGCATGACAGTTCATTAAATGTATAAAAGAGTGTTTGGTTTGAGAATAGAGAGTGTGTGGCTCATCTGAAACTTAAGCTGCATCCAACACTGGGATTTAGACCTACTGGATATTTCAGGGGGATTTGTGTATCAGAAGACTTGATATGACTTTTGAGTGAGAATTTATTTTAAGGAATGAGAAGGACATAGGAACAGGCCTCCTTTATTAACAATACTTTAGTTTTAAGAGGAGAGGTGTGTTAGTCTGCTAGGGTCATCATGATAAAGTACCAAAAACCGGGTGGTTAACACAACAGAAATGTATTTTCTCACAATTCTGAAGGCTGGAAATCTGAGATGAGTATTTTCATAGGCTCTTCCTTCTTTATATGACTATGACAAAATTTCCTCTTCTGATGAGGACACAAATCATATGGCATTAGAGCCCACCTTAGTGACCTTATTTTAACTTAATCATCTCTTTTAAATACCCTATCTCCAAATATAGTCACATCTGAGGTAACCAGGGGCTAGAACATAAATATAAGAATTTTGGGGGAACACAATTCAGCCCATAGCAGAAAGGATGAGTCTAAATGCAATATTGTATGTACAGAAACATTAGTCACTATCCCAAATGTCCATACATTTATGTCTATTTCCTCTGGAGGGGTTGAGGGAGGTAGACTATGAAGTATCATAATAACTGTGTGATAAATCCTAATAGCAAAAGTGGGAGTCATTCTTCACATCTGCATTGAGCAAAATGCCCATGAAGAATCTACTAGGTTGAGTGCTAAAAATACTGAAGGAGTAAAAAAATTTCTGTTGACACCAGCAAGAACTTGTTCCCAAATGTTCCTTCCTGTACATATTCCTAAATTCGATTGATAAAAAACTGCTAACCATAAACTCAGTCCTGCTGTTCTCACATCTTCTCCCATGATTAACACATTCTCAATATCCTCACACCTTTTAGGAATTTGAATAGTTAAAACTCACTGAAAAAACTGTACTTTTCCTGATCATCCTCAATTTTTCTTATAAAGCCTTTAAACTTCTTGCTCTCCATAAAACAGTCATGACCCATTCCCATGTTTCCATGTTATAAAAAAGTTTCGAGCTAATGACTTTTTTTTTCTGCAAAACCACATTGGCTCTCTGAGATATCCTTTGGATCAGAGATAGAAGTTCCTGGCAGAGGAGGACACAGTGAAAACCCACAGAAGATGTGACAGTGCCAGTGTCAGCGGTAGAAATTGGGAAAGGTGATTTCAATGTCTGGTGGTAACAGCCATGGGGAACAGGGTGTAAATTAAAATGCCTTCCTGCAGTTTTAAAACAGAGTGATCTTAGCCGTGGACATTTCTATGGAAAGTTGAATCTGGAGATGAAAAGGAGGGCAGGATCCGTGTGTTCCTAAGTATATATTAAGCAGCCTTTGGGAATATATACATGATTTAGGAAGCTTTAGCAGGGACTGAGGTCTCAGTGACAGCAAAGTGAGGAGACAATTGAGATAAATGAGTTGTTATTATTGATTGGGCCCAGGGCAACAGCTTTGAATTATTCCAGTGAATGATGCATTCTGGAGTTGTGTTCCAGTGGGAGTCATTCACACCCTATTTTGCAGAAATTGTCCTGCCTGAAACAGTGAAAATGTTCATGTCTATGAATAATGATGCAATTTTAGGTCCTAATGTGGGTTAGCCTAAAAATTACTTAGATGTGCATATTAATTTGCAGTTTACAAAGTATTTTCAAATAAATAATTATATTTTTATATTTTTTCCTTATAAATCATATTAGGTAAATATTATATTGTTCATATCTAATGAATAAGGAAATTGAAGGGTCATTTTGCTGTTTCTCTTATAACACATTGTAATTGCACAATTCTTAGCACATAGTAAGTGCTCAACAAATATTTCATAACCATGGAATCATTCATGCATAATATAGACTTGCAAAAATATGTGTTCAATACAGATTTAATTGTGTTAAAATAGATGCTTCATCTATTTTATGACAACTGTACTCATGGTCAGCCTCACCAGTAAGAACAATAAAGATTTGCCTGTGTTTTGCAATTTCATAAAGACAGGAAAGACTTCCACGTTCCCAAGATGCTTATGGGAGCCAGACAGTCAATTAAAGATGTGACATAATTTAGTACCACACTCAACTGTAAATAAATAATATTGATTTTTTTTTCCTTCTAGAAGAATGATAAGAGGAAAAAAATTATAAAAGGACCTCCTCATCTCAAGATGAAAATCCATCTATTTATTTAACACGTGTATTGAGCACTTAATACTATTCTTGGTGCTGATGAATCAGCAGTTGGAGGAAAAACATCTCTCCACTTAGAGAGCTTAGGTTCTGTATTTAATTACCTCTCTTTAGGGTTTGCATTACAGTGATTTAACTTTGGAAATTATTATCTAGTTACTTCTATGATTTTATAGTGGAAGATAGTATATGAGTCATGACTTGTCCCCTTGCAAATGATAGAATCTGAACTAAAATGTGCTTTAAAAAAAGACTGTATTGGGCAAACATGGCTGAATATAGAAATTCATATTTAATCAAGTCTTATTTATATTAATATATAAATTTATATTAATTAAAATAACGTTAATTCATATTAAATCATTGTCTTTCCCATTATCTATTATATTTTCCTTTGCATTGCTCTTATTTGCTGACCTGCTGTCCACATTGGGAATTTCAAACTTCTCCGGGGTTATATTTTACTAGTTTAGTTACTCCAGGGGAAACAACATCTCTTTTCTATAGCTCTAAAACAATGTTTCAGGTATGACTGTTACTGGTCATAATTGGCTTATTCGTTCATTCATGAACAAATCACTGCCATACAGGCTAAAGCTTCATCTGTTAAGCCAGTAACAGGGAATTATCGTCATCTAAACATTAACTCCTGAAAAATTAAATCTATTTTCCCCAAAGAAAAATCATGTTTTGGCTTGGCATGGTTGTTTACACCTGTAATCCCAGCACTTTGGGAGGCCGAGATGGGCAGATCATGAAGTCAAGAGTTCGAGAACAGCCTGGTCAACATGGTGAAACTTGTCTCTACTAAAAATAAATAAATTAACCAGGTGTGGTGGCGGGCACTTGTAATCCCAGCTACTCAGGAGGCTGAGGAAGGAGAATTGCTTGAACCCAGAGGAGCCAGAGGTTGTAGAGAGCTGAGATAGTGCCACTACACTCTAGCCTGGGTGACAAAGCAAGACTCCATCTTGAAAAAAAAACATATGTTTTATTACCAAAATAACATTGGATTGGATGTTGCACAGGCAAAAGGAATAAAACCACATTTAAGCTTTCAATGCATACTGAAATTCAGTGACTTTTCACAGAGAAGTTAAGTGACTTTAGAAATAAAGCCAAATTTGGTCCTGAGATTCCTGAGTCTTAGGCCAGAATTTTTCAATTATACTTCACTGTCAGTTTTTATTATGGAGAGTAAGTAAGATCATGAGCTTAATTGTTCTTTGAAAAAGTAATAATGTGCTGAATAAATGGTTATTACATATAATCTCTAGGCAATATTCTTGAAAGCTCCAGATGTCCTGATTTAATTTGTGCATTTACAATTTACTTAATCTGGAGAGAGATATTATTTAAGTTATTTGGAAAATATGCATTAAGTGGATATTTTATTTAATGGGTCTTGCTAATGACCACTTGGAAATGATAATAATCTTTTGGTTTAAGACAATGAGATATTTTCTCTAAAGGCTGAGAAGTGTTTGGTCAATGCGTCTATCCCAATAGCGACCTCTTATGTCTTTATAGTGTTCACTTGGTCCAGTCATTCAGCTCTTTCTAGACTTATCTAGCATTATCAAACTTCAGGATCAACTCCCTGGCTTGAGAGTGGATGCCAGTAACTCTTTCCCAAAGCTTCTGACCTCCTTTTTTTCCTAGGGGAAATCATTCCTTTTTTATTGCTTTCTCTGGAGGAACCACATCTCCTATCTCTTTAAAAAATATATCTTCTTTTCTGGCAAGAGACATTTATGGCCTATTAAATCCAAATTTGGAAACATTGATGACCTTAAAGCTAGCTCTTTTCTTTATAAAAGGGAAGACTTAATATTTAAAATTTCTGCAGAATGACGAGACATTTTTTGTTTTACCTTTTTCAAGACAGAAAAGCAAAGAAAACAATATAGCTACATTTTCAAATTAAAACTGCTTAAAGTATCCAGGCTCAATTGCATGTTATAGTTTTTGAAAAATATAAGCAATTTTTATTGTAAATTAAGAGGTTTTTAAGAAATGTACTAGAAGTTTAACATTTTAACATAAACATATCCCTTATAAAATATTTATATAATCAAATAATTAATCTAAAGGAAACACCTCTTGAACAATTATTCTTGCTATATATAACTAAACCTTGACAAGCCAAAACTTTAATGAAGTCAGCAGTCGAGTTCTGAATATTTAAAACTGGAAGTGACATTGAAAATTGTCAGGTCTCATAACAAATTTTAAAGGTCAAGAAATTGAAATAATGAAGTATGTACTTAAAGATATCAACTTTTCAGTTATGTTACAGTATATATACTGTTCAAGTTTGTTTAAAGTATTTAACTATTATATGCTGTTGTTTTGTTAACTTGTTTCATTTTTCCTAAAAATTAATTAAGATCGTATAATTGTTTAAAAAGTATATATTATAAAATATATAATTTAATTTTTCAGTTTTTAAAATTTCAGTTTTCTAGAAATTGTTTCCTTCATTTTTTTGAAGAAATCTTCCAATAGCCATAGCATTTATTTTTAAAAATTTTCTAACTTTTATTTTAGGTTCAGGGATACACATGCAAGTTTGTTGTATGGGTAAATTGAATGTCACAGGGGTTTGATGTATAGATTATTTTGCCACCCAGGTAATAAGCATAGTACTCAATAGGTAACTTTTTGATCCTTACTCTCCTACCTCCCTCCACCCTCAAGTAGACTCTGGTGTCTGTTCCCTTCTTTATGTCCAATGTTTAGATCCTACTTATACATGAATATATGCAGTATTTGTTTTTCTGTTCCTGCCCACACTGTATAGTAAGTGAAAGTGGAAGGAGCTAAAACTCAAACCCCAAGATGGATAGAAAGAATGTTCACAGCAGTGGATATTCATCAGGGAAGGAATCCAGGTGAAAGTAAATAAAAGCTGTTTCTAACAAATGATGTCATTCCTGCACCTCAAAAGAGCCAATAAAAATTACTCTTTGAAGGTAAAATAAACTATTTAATATCAAAGCATGAAGAAACTAAATGTCTTCACCACAATAATAGCATCAAGATGGAACCAGCTAGAAGAGAAGACAGGATTAAATGAAAAATTATATGTGTAACCTTAATCAAAGGAAATAGCTTGCTCTGTGAGAATGAAAGAGAAGAAAATGTTTGTATTTGGTGGTGAGGGTAGGGAGGAAAGAACTATACTGTTGCCTATTATCATTGACAAAGAAAGAGTAAAGGCTCAAAAAACTCAAATGTGAAACCCTGGATCAGAGGCAAGTCTTGTTAGCCTGAACCACATTCCTGCACCACCTGCTGAAATATGAACTTCCTGTAAAAAAAGAGTTCCAGAAAAATAGGTGGAGGAAGGGCCTAAGATTAAAAAAAATTAGGCTGTAACTATACTTATTACACTATATCATCACTATTGGACAAGTAAAACATATTATGCCTGAATATTTATTTTTGGATTTTAATAATTAGATACAAATTTTTATCACTAGATAATGGTGAATGTAACTTCTGAAGGCCTTCCTTACTGAAGATAAGAAAATCTGGACCAAAAAAATCAAACAAATAAAGATCTACTTGAAGATATTGAAGAATTGACACTAAAGTAAATAACTACTGGGCCATTCTTCTAAGGAGGGTGAGTTTCCAGGGATGTGTACCCTTATATAGGGGGCACCTTTTCTCCAAAAGACAATTGTGAATTGTAGAGGTGTTTAAGGGCACATTTGATCACGTTTGTGCCTATAAGGGCAAGGAGTCCAGAAGCTGACAAGTGGGATCCTTACTTGTCTAATTCTTACTCTTACTTTCTGCATAAGCCTCCAAGGACACCGACTAAAGATTATAGGAATAACTTGAAGATATTACAGTTTTTATTCCAGACCACCACAATAAAGTGAATATTACAACAAGGCAATTTACATGATATTTTTGTTTACCAGTACACATAAAAATTATGTTTACACTGACTGCAGTTTATTAAGTGTGCAATAGTATTATGTATAAAAACAATGTAAATATTTTAATTAAAAATACTTTATTGCTAAAAATGCAAGTGATCCTCTGAGCCTTTAGTAAGTTGTAATTTATTGGCAGCGGAAAGTTTTGTCTTGATGTTAATGGGTGCTGACTGATCAGGGTGGTGATTGCTGAAGGTTGAAGTGGCTATGGATATTTTCAAAAATAAGACAACAAAGAAGTTGTCTGCATCAATTGACCGTAACATGAGATTTCTATGTAGCATATGATGCTGATTGATAGCCCTTTAACCACAGTAGAACTTCTTACTAATTTCTTTTTTTGGGGGACAGAATATCACTATGTCTCCCAGGCTGGAGTGCAGTGGTGCAATCATAGTTTACTGTAACCTCAAACTCTTGTGCTCCTGCAGATCCTCCTGTTTCAGCCACCAGAGTAGCTAGGGCTACAGGTATGTACTACCACGCCTGTCTCATTAATTTTTTTTGTTTGTTTGTTTTTAGAAACCAGGTCTCATTATGTTGCCCAGGCTAGTCTCAATCTCCTGGCCTCAAGAAATCTTTCTGCCTTGACTTCCCAAAGTCCTAGGATTATAGATGTGAGCCATTGTTTCTGGTCCCACTGGAATGTCTTTCAAGACTGGACTCAATCTTCTCAAACCCTGCCACAGCTTGCTCAACTAAGTTTACATGTTTTTCAAAATCCCTTGTTGTCATTTCAACAATATTCACACCAACTTTACCAAGAATAGATTCCATCTCGAGAAACCGTATTCTTGACTCCATAAAAAGTAACTTCTCACTGGTTAAATTTTTATTATGAGATTGCAGTACTCAGTTGCATCTTCAGATTTTACTTCTAGTTCTCTTCCTATGTCCACTACATCTGCAGTTACTTTCCCTATTGAGGACTTGAACCCCTTCAAGTAAACCATAAGAATTTGAGTAAATTCCTTCCTATTAACATTAATATTTTGACCTCCTCCCATGAACCATGAATGTTCTTAAAGACATCTAGACTGGTAAATTCTTTCCAAAAGGTTTTTAACTTACTTTGTCCAGATCCATTAGAAGAATTACTATCTATGGCAGCTATAACCTTAAAAATGTATTTCTTTTTTATTAGTTTTTAATTTTTAAGAGTACCTAGTAGGTGTATATATTTATAGATATGGTGCATAAGATTTTGATAACATTTGTTTTACAAACATTCAAATTATACTTTCAGTTACTTTAAAATGTGCAATAACTTATTGTTGACTGTAATCACCCTGTTGTGCTATCAAATACTAGATCTTATTTATTCTAATTATAATTTGTACCCATAAACCATCACCACTGCCCCACCCCTCTATCCTTCTCAGCCTTTGGTAACCATCATTCTTCTATCTTCATAAGTTCAATTGTTTCAGTTGTTTAGCTCCCTATGAGATAAATATAACAAAGAGATTAAAATAATTTAAAAGAATCTAGCAGAAATCCTGGAGCTGAAAAATGGTATTGACATACTAAAAATGATGACAATATAACTGGAATGTTTGTAACATAAAAAAGGATAAATGCTTAAGATGATGGATACCACATTTACCATGATGTGATTCTTACATATCGTATGCCTGTATCAAAATAGCTTATGTACTCTACAAATATATACATTTACTATTTACCCACAAAAATTTTTAAAAATGCAATATCTTGGAAGTACAATTAAAAAAAACAGAATCGACCAACAGGAGACAATATTGATGAAAATACCAAATGGTTTTCTTCAAGCAGAAGTTGTGTAATATTTAAAGAAAAATCACAGATTTAGGACGAATGACGAGAATAAATGTAAGGGAATCTAAACAAACACAGATTATATAAAACAATGATCATGTCATTTGAGCTTAAAATGAAAATTAAATTAAAATACATGCAAACAGCAGTCTATACATTGAGAATGTGGCAAATGGAATTGAAGTGATTTAAGATTCCTTCATTATATGGGAAGAGGGTAAGTTGTCATAAATATTATATTTTGACATGCCAAGAATAGATTTTGCAATCTTTAGGGAAAAGACCAATTATTTAAAGAACATATTTCTTTAACACCAGAGAGAAAAGAAATGGAGAAAAATATAATCCCAAACAAGGGAAACAAATAATACAAATAATTACTTAAATTACAATTTAAAGCTTGGTAGAAATAAATGCAATTATATCAGTAAGCACATTAGGTTTAAATGGACTGAATGCTGTACATTTTTTACCACCATGCCTGGATAGTTTTTTTAGTTTTTGCTGAAACAGGGTCTGGCTGTGTTGCCTAGGCTGATCTTGAAATCCTGGCCTAGGTGATCCTCTTGCCTCAGCCTCCCACAGTGCTAGGAGTATAGGCGTAAGCCACCAAGCAGCCTGCCATTTTTTTTTTTTTTTTTTTTTTTTTTTTTTTAGTAATTAAATTGAATTGAAAAGAAACACTGAAAATAAAGTTTCAGGGCAATAAGAGCAAAGAAACAGTGAAAATAAAAGATTACAGAATAATCCAAGAAAACAAAGCAGACACTAACTAAAAGAATGCTATTGTTGCTTTAGGGACAGCAAAAACAATAGGCTTTTAATAAAATACCTTTACCAAAAATAATAAGAATACATCATAATGATAACAAAGCATAATTCTTTAAGATATAATACTTCTAAATTGTATATACAAATGAATATATTCTCAAACATATAAAACAAAAATTGACAGAACTAAAAGCAGAAATAAAAAATTATAGAAAACTAGAAAATGTAAATAAAATGATTAGTAAATTTAATTTAAAAATACAGACTATCCAACAACAGAATGTATTTTTGTTAGCTGCAACACTTATAAAACACTTTCTGGGCCTGGTGTGGTGGCTGACGCCTGCAATTCCAACACTTTGGGAAGTCGAGGAGGGCAGATCATTTGAGGTCAGGAGTTCGAGACAGCCTGACCAGCATGGTGAAACTCCATCTCAACTAGAAATACGAAAAAATTAGCTAGGTGTGGCAGCACATGCCTGTAGTCCCAGCTACTCGGGAGGCTGAGGCAGGAGAATCATTTGAACCCAGGAGGCAGAGGTTGCAGTGAGCTGAGATTGTGCGGACTGCACTCCAACCTGGGCAACAGAGCAAAACTCCACATCAAAGAATAAAAAAAAAAAAAAAAAAAAAAACACATTCTAGTTCATATGATAAGGAAGGTAATAAGAAAAATATTTCAAAATTAAAAATACAATTTAGCTGGCTGTAGTGGCTCAAGGCTGTAATTCCAACACTTTAGGAGGCCCAGGCAGATGGAAGGATCACTTGAGGCCAGGACTTCAAGACCAGCCTAGGCAACATAGAAAGTCCCTGTCTCTGTTAAAATAATTTTCAAAAGTGCATATGTGTGTGTGTGTATCATGTAAAATATAGAAATACAAGTACAAATGAATCAGAGTTCTTTAGTTTGTATCTATGCTTCTCTCTCACACATGAATTAATGTTAAATGAGAGTGGTTTGCAATCTTTAAACTTAGAAATTCTTCATTCTCAGAAAAAAGTGATACTTTTGTAATTAGCATAAGACAAAACTTTTCTCCAAGTTTTTATTTGTATTTTCTTTTAGAAACACACTATCATTACAAGTTATATCTTTGGCATAACTTTCTCTTGAAATATGTAATAACACATGTTGGGTGATATATTTTAGTCTGAAAGTTGAATCAAGGGTTGAATCAAGGGGTAATACAGGAAATCAAATGTTAAAAAAAAAGTTTCCAGAGGCTAACTGCAGCATGAGGTATTTAATAATAAAATGTTGACATCTAAAAATATTATAACTTAAACATCTTACTAAAAATAAGACTCCTAGGTCCAGATTTTTGTGCTGGTAAATCCTATAAAATATTTAAAGAAGAAATAGTATAACTTTTACAGAACCACTCCTAGATAGTAAAAAAATATATATATAGGAATTCCTTGTTTTCTAACGTCATCATAACCTTGATGACAAAACCTAAGAGCATTATAACCCCACTTCACTCATGGAAATAGAAACAATGTCATAAGGCCAGGCACTGTGGCTCATGCCTGTAATCCCACCACTTTGGGAGGCTGAGGCAGGAGGATTGCTTGATCTTGAGCTCTTGAGCTCAAGAGTTTAGATCAGCCTGGTCAACTTGGAGAAACTCCCTCTCTACAGAAAATACAAAAATTAGACGTTTGTGGTGGCACATGCCTGTAGTCCCAGCTACTCAGAAGGTTGAGATGGGAGGATCACCACTTGAACCCAGGAGGTAGATAGAGCCTATAGTGTTCAAATTTCCATTTGTTTCATACTTTTTAGTTTATTTGAATAAATTGCCATATTCCTATATTTTAAATTTTACAAATATTTAATATTTCAAAACAACTGAAATTATGATTTCTGTCTTTTTGTTTATTCTTTAAAATTAATTTTTGGAGAAACCTGATTTCTCCTGCTATGATTTCTGACACTTGAGATTTTGCCATTGCATCCTCATGGTATAATTTAACATGTTCTTTTGCCCTCTCTATTTACTATCAATCAGAAGTTAACAAATAAACCACATGCTAATACCTGTAAGAAAATATAAATGGCTATACCTTGTGTGAATAATTACTAATGTGTATAAATTAAAGGCATTATTCATTAGATAAGTTTTCATTAAACTGGTAAGATATGCAAGATCTATCTATGTCCATTAAAAAGATATCTATTCTATTTGCTTGTGTTTTTTTTTACTGGCATCTTGTAGATACAGAACTTTTCATAAAGACTTAACATTCTGACAGACTGATCTCCAGTGAACAAAATATACTCCATTTATATTGTAATTACATTTAAGTAGAAAATTCAGAATTTGAATTAAAAACAAATGGCACAGAAAGATTTATGTTTCTCATTTGTACTTTTAAAAGACAAGTACAAATTTTGGAACTCAATTATTTGGTATTTTACAGTTTATTTATATGCTATAACTGAGCTCTAAAGTAATTTCACTAAGTTATAATATCCAACCATATATATAACTTTCAGAAATTTTTGTACATTATTCTAAATATTGGCATATAAAAATTATGTAATATGCTATTGATACCATGTAAAACAGACAACAGTGAAGATTTTACAAAATAAATAAAATGTATTTCCTATATATACATATTGGATGAGCAGTTTTTAGAATTTTTTTTTTTCTAATAGCTCTTCGTTAGAAACAGAAATAGCAGATGGTGAACGAGCTCCATATGTATCCACCACCTTTACTCAAGTGCCTGGCAATGTTAAATGTTTTAGTTCATTTACATTTAATGTAATAATTGGTTTAGTTAGATTAAAGCTTATCATTTTTTAATGTTTTTTATTTGTCACATTTGATTTAGGGGTTTCTTTTTTTTCTGATTTATTTTGCATTAAATGAGGTTTTTTTTTTTTCCTGTACCTCACTTTAACTCTTTCATTATTTTTAGCTATGATTTATTTCATATTTTGTGGTAGGATTAAAATATCCAAGCTTAAATTATCACAGTCCACCTTAAAACTTTAAATTAATATTTTACCACATTACACACAAATGTGAAAATCAATATAATTCCTCCTCTCTTTTGTGCTATAGTTATACAATTTATTTCTATGTATTTATAAAACCAAGAATACAATGATATTATTGCTTTATTAAATTTAATTTCTATTTAAAAATAAGAAATAAGATAAAAATCTTTAAAATTAGTTCAAATATTTACTATTTATAGCATCTTTGTTCATTTTTTAATATCTGAAGTTTCCATATATATAAATTCCTTTTAGTGTGAAGAATGTTCTTTAACATTTCTCATATTTAAAGTCTGCTGGGGACTAATTCATTGTTTTTGTTTTTCTAAAACTACCACTTTTAAAGGATATTTTTACTAGATATAGAATTCTATCACCACATGGTCTGATATCCAGAATGTATAAGAAACTTCAGCAACTGAACAAGCAATAAACCATTAAAAAAGTGGGCAAAAGATAGGAACTGACATTTCTCAAAAGAAGATATACAAGTGACCAGCAAACATGAAAAAATGCTCCACATCATTAATCATCAGATGAATGCAAATCAAAACCAAAATAAGATACCATGTCACATTAGTCAGAATTGCTATTATTAAAAAGTCAAAACAGATGCTAACAAGACTGCGAAGAAAAGAGAATGCTTATATACTGTTGGTGAGAATGTAAATTAGTTCACCCACTATGGAGAGCAGTTTGGAGATTTCTCAAAGAACTTAAAACAGAGCTACTATTTGACTCAGCAATCCCATTACTGTGTACATATCCAAAAGAAACAAATTGTTTTACCAAAAAGACACATACACTCACACGTTCATCACAGCATTATTCACAATAACAAAGACATGGAATCAACTTAAATGCTCATCAATGGTAGACTGCATTAAAAAAATGTGGTACATAGACACCACGGAATACTACACAGCTATAAAAAAGAATACAATTATGTCCTTTGTAGCAGCATGAATGAAACTGGAGGGCATTATTTTAAGTGAATTAACACGGGAACAGAAAAGCAAATATTGTATGTTCTTACTTATAAGTGGGAGCTAAACATTAGATACTCATGGACATAAAGATGGCAACAATAGAAACTGGGGCTACTATCGGGGGAGAGAAGAAGGAAAGGGTTGAAAACCTAATTACTGGGTACTATGCTCAGTACCCGAATGATGGGATCATTTATACCCCAAACCTCAGCATCATGAAATATATTTAGGTTAGCAAAACTGTACATGTACTCCCTGAATCTTAAATAAAAGTTGGAAAAGCAAAAGAATTCTGTCAAGATATTTGTTTTCCCTTTAGTACCTTAAAAATGTAGTTCATATCTTCAGACTGTATTATTTCTTATGAAATGTCTGAATTGTTTTTATTGTTCCTTTGTATGTAATGTTTGTTTTGACACTAATTTAAAATTTTAAAATTTGTCTTTGGTTACAGAAACTGACTGTGATATGCCTATGACTGATATTCTTTGTACTAATAAATTAACATGTTTTATCAAATTTAGAAAATGTTTGGATGTTATATCTTCAAATATTTTTATCCTTTAATAGCTCTATTATCTGGGAGAGACACAGATGCACACATTTTCTACAGCTTAATTTTACATAAGAAGTCACTGACAGTCTTATTGTATTTTTTGTTTTTTCCTCTTTTACTTCGGTTTGGATGGCTTACATTAACCTGTTTTTAACTTCATTGATTATCTATTCTGCAGTGCTTAATTTCTTGTTGAGTTCATCATTTTTGTTATCATAAGATAAAAGCTTAAAAACCCAAGAAAAACAACTGTTTTCAGGTGCAACAGATAATTGAGATCAAGGGGCAAACTACTGCCCCCAAATCTGGTGAGAGAGGCATACAGAGAATGACATCTTACTGGAAACCGAAGTTCAACACTGGAGCCAGTGGTATAGAAACATTTAAACTGTAATTGATGAATTATAGGAGGCGTAATTTGAATTAGTTTAAGAATTAACAATTTCAGAGAGTCCAGTCTTAGCTGGGCCACCACACTTCTAAGAGTTTTATTTCCAGAATCCCACTGGGATCTCACCTTAAAGATTGAATAAAAACCTCCTCATACATCCAATAGGCATAGGAAAAAGTAACCACTTTGAAATATGTCCAGAGAATTCTCTTTTTTGTTGTTCTGTTCTTGATAACGACAATGAGCCCTCTCTCCAGCCCACCCCCAGCTTTCGCCATGTAGCCTGAACAGAGCAGAGATTAGAGGAAACTGTAACTTGTGAGGAATGTAATTTAACCTTTAAAAAGAAGGAAGTTTTGTATATGCATATGCAAAAACATGGATGGACATGAATGACATTATGCTAAGCGAAATAGATAGTAACAGAAAGATAATTGCTGCTTGATTATGCTTAGGTATCTTAAATAGCCAAACTCAGAAACAGAAAGTGGAAGGCTGACTGCCAGGGGCTAGCTGGTGGGGGAAACAGGGAGTTATTAAAAAAATATGTCAGTGACACGAGATGACTAAGTTCAGATAATTGCTGTACAACATTGTACTACTTAACAATGCTGTATTGTTAAAGCACAGTTACAGATTTGTTAAGAGGGTAGATTTCAAGTTAAGTGTTCCTAATGCAGTTTTAAAAAGTAAAGATATTTACTTATAACAACAACAACAACAACAAAAACAACAGCCCTCAAGGAAAACTACTTTACTGGAGTATTATCTGAAACGGAGAATAGCAGCCCTGTCTATGCTTCCTGTATCACTTCAGGGGAATAAACACGCTGAGGATAATTTCAAAAGTCATATCTCAGTGGTACAGTCTCACCAGCAGGTTAAAATATAATCATAGGACTACAGCTTCTTTCCTTCTCCAACACCTACAACCACTTCAGTGAGATTTCTGTACAATAATAGATTATTACTACTGAAAGAACTACAAGTCTCAGTCTTTTTTTTTTTTAAAGAGGTCTCTAGGGACACCCAATGATAACAAAGAAAACAAAAACTAATACACCAGAGGAAATTTTAGTTTCTGACACCCACAGCTATTGCAGGCAGTATACAGCCTAACTCCTAGGCAGACAAACATAAAAACTCACACTCAAGTCTAATTTACTCCAGATCTATTTTGGAACATCAGACCTAGCTTAAGAAAACAAACAAACAAAAAACTATAACACATACTAAAAGACATAAAACACAGTTTGTTGTGACAGAGAAAGCATTACAATAAGACTTGGAAATACATGGAAATTATCAGACAATTTAACTATGTAATCAAAATTATACTTACATAACTATGTATGCTAAAATTACTCAAGGCAAAAGTGAAAAATATGCACGAATAGATGTGTAGCAAAGGCAGAGAAATTGAAACTCTAAGAAAGAATTCAAAAGAAAATGCTAAGAAAAAATGCTATAGAGAAATAAAGAATATTTCAGATTGGTATAATCGTACACTGCAGATAACTGAGCAGTCATTTTGAAGACATGTCAATAGAAACTTTCTGAACTGAAAATTAAAGGCAAAAATAATGAAAAAGATCAGAATATTCAAAAGTTATGAGACAAATAAAAAATACTGTATGCATAATAAAATTATCAGGGGAAGAAGGAAGAGAGAAATGAGCGGAATAAATATTTGCAGTAATATTGGCAGAAAAAATTCCAAAATAAGTGACAAACCTAAACCGCACATCTAGAAGGCTCAGACAACACCAAACAGGAAAAATATCAAAAAGTCTACACTTAAGCATGTAATACTTAAACTCCAGGAAACCAATGACAGAGAAAATCTTAAAAGACGCTACAAGAAAAAGAAAAAAAAAAGCAACAACAAAAAACAAAAAAAAACACCTTACCTGCAGAGGCAGAAGAAAAAGACTGTCATTGGTCTTCTCTTCACAAACCATGCAATTGAATGGAGTAAAACATTTAGTATTAAAGGAGGAAAAAACTTCCAACCTAGAATTATTTACCGAGTAAAATTATCCTTCAAAAAAGAAGAAATACTTTCTCAGACAAATCAAAACTGAGGAAAATTGTCACCAGTAGATCTGCCTTGCAAGAAATGTTAAAAGAAGTTTTGCAGACACTAAGAAAATGATGTAAGTCAGAAACTCAGATCTTCATAAACAAAAGAGCATTAAAAAATAAAAGTAAATAAAAGCTTATAATTGTCTTATTAATTAATCTAATAGATAACTATTTGTTCAAACTAATAACAGTGATAATGTATCGGTTGAATATAGCTTATTTATAAGTAAAATAAATGACAGCAAGTACAGGAGGGAGAAATCAGGAATATTCTGTTAAAAGGAACCTGCATTATCCATGAAGAGGTACAGTGTCACTTGAAAGTGGACTTAGTTATAAATTGATACTAGAAACCATAAGGAAATCACCAAAAAATTAAAAGGAAGAATAATCTATATGCTAAGAGAGAAGAGAAAGTGAAATCATATATATGCTAAACCAAAGCCAAAGAAGACAGGAAAGAGGGAAATATTTAAAAAAAAAAAAAAAAAAAGGAACAAGTGTAAAGACTGGAATAATAAAAAAGGTAGATATTAATACAATTAAATCAATACTTACTTTAAATGTGAGTGGTCTACATATGAAAATTAATAGACAAAGAATGACAGAGCAGATAGAAAAAAGAGCTAATCATCAGTGTACATAAGAAACCCACTTTAAATATAAGATGAAGAGAGATGCAAAAAATATGAATCTGGACACTAACTTTACATGTTTCAAAAGTTTAATTCAAAATGAATGATAAAACTAAGCATAACATGCAAAACTGTAAAATTTCTAAAATATAACATAGGGAAAATGCAGGTGACCATACTGCAGATTGGTGGAATCATCCACCAAAAGCTTGACCCACGACAAAACAATGTAAGAAGTTGGATATTATTAAAATAAAACAAAAAAATTCTAGTCTATGAGTGACATTGTTAAGAGTATAAAGATACAAGCCACATTCTAGGAAAAATATTTGTAAAAAAAAATATATATATATACCTGATAAAGGACATATATATATGTGTGTGTGTATATATATATATATGTGTATATATATATGATAAAGTACATATATCCAAAATGCAAAAGTATGTGAAAAGTTTTCAACATCATATTTCATCAGGAAATTGTAAATTAAAACAATAATTAAAAATATATACTCCTATAAATGCAGATGAGCCTGAAGAGCAACAGGAAATCTCATTCATTGCTGCTGGGAAAGCAAGGTAGTACAGCCACTTTGGAAGACAGTTTGACAGTTTTCTACAAAACTAAACATGCCTTACCCTGCAGTACAACAACTGTTCTACATATTTACACAAATGAGTTGAAAATATATCCACACAAGAACCAGTACACAAGTGTTTATGGCAGCTTAACTCATAATTACCTCAATCTGAAAGTGACCAAGATGTACTTCAAAATATGAAAGGATAAAA
The DNA here is from genome assembly GCF_029281585.2 of Gorilla gorilla gorilla. Lineage (NCBI taxonomy): Eukaryota > Metazoa > Chordata > Mammalia > Primates > Hominidae > Gorilla > Gorilla gorilla. The sequence goes on from NC_086017.1 coordinate 176,683,416, forward strand.
AACTAGTATATCCATACAATGGAATATTATTCAGTGATAAAAAGAAATGAGCTATCAAGATATGAAAAGACATGGAAGAACCTTACACGAACATTTCTAAATCAAAGAAATCAGTCTGAAAAGCAACATACTATATGATTCCAACTATACGGCACTCTGGAAAAGGGTAAACTACAGGAATAGTAGATCAGTGGTTTTCCAGGGACTTGGGGGAAGGAGATGAATGATTAATAATTGGAGCACAGTGGAATTTTAAGAGTAAAACTTTCTTATATAACACCATAAAGTTGAGTACATGACATGCATTTGTCAAAATCTATAGAACTGTAAACACAAAGAGTGAAACAATGTAAACTATGTAGTTTAAATAATAATTAGGTGTTTATATTAGTTCATCAATTGTAACAACTATACCACACTAATACAAAATGTAAATAATAGAGGAAACTGTGAGAAAGGGTTAGAGGGGATTTATAGGAACTGTATCAACTGCTCACTTTTCTCTAGGCAAAAATCTGTTCTAGTATATAAAGTCTAAAAATTAAGAAAAAATAAAAAGTCCAAAAGAATTTCAGTGCTCATAATAATAGAATAGCTTCGGGAGGAGCCAAGATGGCCGAATAGGAACAGCTCTGGTCTACAGTTCCCAGCATGAGCGACGCAGAAGACGGGTGATTTCTGCATTTCCATCTGAGGTACTGGGTTCATCTCACTAGGGAGTGCCAGACAGTGGGCGCAGGTCAGTGGGTGCGCACACTGTGCGTGAGCCGAAGCAGGGCGAGGCATTGCCTCACTCGGGAAGCGCAAGGTGTCAGGGAGTTCCCTTTCCCAGTCAAAGAAAGGGGTGACAGACGGCACCTGGAAAATCAGGTCACTCCCACCCGAGTACTGCGCTTTTCCGACGGGCTTAAAAAACGGCGCACCACGAGATTATATCACGCACCTGGCTCGGAGGGTCCTACGCCCACGGAATCTCGCTGATTGCTAGCACAGCAGTCTGAGATCAAACTGCAAGGCGGCAGCGAGGCTGGGGGAGGGGCACCCGCCATTGCCCAGGCTTGCTGAGGTAAACAAAGCAGCCAGGAAGCTCAAACTGGGTGGAGCCCACCACAGCTCAAGGAGGCCTGCCTGCCTCTGTAGGCTCCACCTCTGGGGGCAGGGCACAGACAAAAAGACAGCAGTAACCTTTGCAGACGTAAATGTCCCTCTCTGACAGCTTTGAAGAGAGCAGTGGTTCTCCCAGTACGCAGCTGGAGATCTGAGAAGGGGCAGACTGCCTCCTCAAGTGGGTGCCTGACCCCTGACCCCCGAGCAGCCTAACTGGGAGGCACCCCCCAACAGGGGCACACTGACACCTCACACGGCCTGGTACTCCAACAGACCTGCAGCTGAGGGTCCTGTCTGTTAGAAGGAAAACTAACAAACAGAAAGGACATCCACACCAAAAACCCATCTGTACATCACCATCATCAAAGACCAAAAGTAGATAAAACCACAAAGATGGGGAAAAAACAGAACAGAAAAACTGGAAACTCTAAAAAGCAGAGCGCCTCTCCTCCTCCAAAGGAACGCAGTTCCTCACCAGCAACAGAACAAAGCTGGACAGAGAATGACTTTCACGAGCTGAGAGAAGAAGCCTTCAGACGATCAAATTACTCTGAGCTATGGGAGGACATTCAAACCAAAGGCAAAGAAGTTGAAAACTTTGAAAAAAATTTAGAAGAATGTATAACTAGAATAACCCATACAGAGAAGTGCTTAAAGGAGCTGATGGAGCTGAAAACCAAGGCTCGAGAACTACATGAAGAATGCAGAAGCCTCAGGAGCCAATGCGATCAACTGGAAGAAAGGGTATCAGCGATGGAAGATGAAATGAATGAAATGAAGCAAGAAGGGAAGTTTAGAGAAAAAAGAATTTAAAAAAATGAGCAAAGCCTCCAAGAAATACGAGACTATGTGAAAAGACCAAATCTACGTCTGATTGGTGTACCTGAAAGTGATGGGGAGAATGGAACCAAGTTGGAAAACACTCTGCAGGATATTATCCAGGAGAACTTCCCCAACCTAGCAAGGGAGGCCAACGTTCAGATTCAGGAAATACAGAGAATGCCACAAAGATACTCCTCGAGAAGAGCAACTCCAAGACACATAATTGTCAGATTCACCAAAGTTGAAATGAAGGAAAAAATGTTAAGGGCAGCCAGAGAGAAAGGTCGGGTTACCCTCAAAGGGAAGCCCATCAGACTAACAGCGGATCTCTCGGCAGAAACCCTACAAGCCAGAAGAGAGTGGGGGCCAATATTCAACATTCTTAAAGAAAAGAATTTTCAACCCAGAATTTCATATCCAGCCAAACTAAGCTTCATAAGTGAAGGAGAAATAAAATACTTTACAGACAAGCAAATGCTGAGAGATTTTGTCACCACCAGGCCTGCCCTAAAAGAGCTCCTGAAGGAAGCACTAAACATGGAAAGGAACAACCGGTACCAGCCCCTGCAAAATCATGCCAAAATGTAAAGACCATCGAGACTAGGAAGAAACTGCATCAACTAATGAGCAAAATAACCAGCTAACATCATAATGACAGGATCAAATTCACACATAACAATATTAACTTTAAATGTAAATGGACTAAATGCTCCAATTAAAAGACACAGACTGGCAAATTGGATAAAGAGTCAAGACCCATCAGTGTGCTGTATTCAGGAAACCCATCTCACCTGCAGAGACACACATAGGCTCAAAATAAAAGGATGGAGGAAGATCTACCAAGCAAATGGAAAACAAAAAAAGGCAGGGGTTGCAATCCTAGTCTCTGATAAAACAGACTTTAAACTAACAAAGATCAAAAGAGACAAAGAAGGCCATTACATAATGGTAAAGGGATCAATTCAACAAGAAGAGCTAACTATCCTAAATATATATGCACCCAACACAGGAGCATAAGCTCCTTAAGCTGATAAGCAACTTCAGCAAAGTCTCAGGATACAAAATCAATGTACAAAAATCACAAGCATTCTTATACACCAATAACAGACAAACAGAGAGCCAAATCATGAGTGAACTCCCATTCACAATTGCTTCAAAGAGAATAAAATAAAATACCTAGGAATCCAACTTACAAGGGATATGAAGGACCTCTTCAAGGAGAACTACAAACCGCTGCTCAATGAAATAAAAGAGGATACAAACAAATGGAAGAACATTTCATGCTCATGGGTAGGAAGAATCAATATCGTGAAAATGGCCATACTGCCCAAGGTCATTTACAGATTCAATGCCATCCCCATCAAGCTACCAATGACTTTCTTCACAGAATTGGAAAAAACTACTTTAAAGTTCATATGGAACCAAAAAAGAGCCCGCATCGCCAAGTCAATCCTAAGCCAAAAGAACAAAGCTGGAGGCATCACACTATCTGACTTCAAACTATACTACAAGGCTACAGTAACCAAAACAGCATGGTACTGGTACCAAAACAGAGATATAGACCAAGGGAACAGAACAGAGGCCTCAGAAATAATGCCACATATCTACAACTATCTGATCTTTGACAAACCTGAGAAAAACAAGCAATGGGGAAAGGATTCCCCATTTAATAAATGGTGCTGGGAAAACTGGCTAGCCATATGTAGAAAGCTGAAACTGGATCCCTTCCTTACACCTTATACAAAAATTAATTCAAGATGGATTAAAGACTTACATGTTAGACCTAAAACCATAAAACCCCTAGAAGAAAACCTAGGCATTACCATTCAGGACATAGGCATGGGCAAGGACTTCATGTCTAAAACACCAAAAGCAATGGCAACAAAAGACAAAATTGACAAATGGGATCTAATTAAACTAAAGAGCTTCTGCACAGCAAAAGAAACTACCATCAGAGTGAACAGGCAACCTACAAAATCGGAGAAAATTTTCGCAACCTACTCATCTGACAAAGGGCTAATATCCAGAATCTACAATGAACTCAAACAAATTTACAAGAAAAAAACAAACAACCCCATCAAAAAGTGGGCAAAAGACATGAACAGACACTTCTCAAAAGAAGACATTTATGCAGCCAAAAAACACATAAAAAAATGCTCATCATCACTGGCCATCAGAGAAATGCAAATCAAAACCACAATAAGATACCATCTCACACCAGTTAGAATGGCAATCATTAAAAAGTCAGGAAACAACAGGTGCTGGAGAGGATGTGGAGAAATAGGAACACTTTTACACTGTTGGTGGGAGTGTAAATTAGTTAAACCATTGTGGAAGACAGTGTGGCAATTCCTCAGGCATCTAGAACCAGAAATACCATTTGAACCAGCAATCCCATTACTGGGTATACACCCAAAGGATTATAAATCATTCTACTATAAAGACACATGCACACATGTGTTTATTGCAGCACTATTTACAATAGCAAAGACTTGGAACCAACCAAAATGCTCATCAATGATAGACTGGATAAAGAAAATGTGGCACACATATACCATGGAATACTATGCAGCCATAAAAAAGAATGAGTTCATGTCCTTTGTAGGAACATGAATGAAGTTGGAAGCCATAGTTCTCAGCAAACTGACAAAGGAATGGAAAACTAAACACTGCATGTTCTCACTCATAAGTGGAAGTTGAACAATTAGAACACATGGACACAGGGAGAGGAACATCACTCACGGGGGCCTGTCGGGGGGTGGGGGGAAAGGGGAGGTAGAGCATTAGGATAAATACCTAATGCATATGGAGCTTAAAACTTAGATGATGGGTTGATAGGTGCAGCAAACCACCATGACACATGTATACCCATGTAACTAACCTGCATGTTCTGCACATGTATCACAGAACTTAAAGAAAAAAAACTTTAAAAAATAAAAGTTTAATAAAAACTTGTTTTCAGACATAGTGAAGGTGAGAGAGACTGAATCACTAGTATATCTCTATTGCAAAAGGCCAAATATTTTATTTTTATTATTATTATTATTTTGAGACAGAGTCTCACTGTGTCTCCCAGGATAGAGTGCAGTAGCACAATTACAGCTCACTGCAGCTTCAACCTCCTGGGCTCAAGTAATCCTTCCATTTCTGCCTGACAAGTAGCTGAACTTCAGGTGCATGCCACTACACACACCTACATTTTTATTTTATTTTATTTTTATTTTTGTAGATAAGGGGTTTCACCTTATTGCCCAAGCTGGTCTTGAAGTTCTGGGCTCAAGCGATCTGCCTGCATTAGCCTCCTAAAGTTCTGGGATTACCAACATGAGCTACCATGCTTGGGTCAAAGCCGTTCTCTGAGCTGAAGAAAAACTACAAAAGATAGAAACTCAGATGTACAGGAAAGAATATAGACACCAAAAAAGGTAAATATGTGGCCTAATATTAGTCTTATTTTTTCTCTTCATTTTATTATATTACAATTGACTTGTTTAATTTGAGAATATATATAATATTGAACTGTGGTCTTTATTTCATTAACAATATGAACTGATTGCAAAATAGAAACTTTTAAATATTTTGAATTGAACGATAATGAAAATTCAACATATTAAAATATGTGAAATTTTACTTCTGCCTACTTTTAAGAAATAGTTTGAAGTTAAGCTTAAATACCTTCCTAAGAAGAACGAAGTTTTTTGTTCGTTTGTTATCTTGAAAGAAGGTCTCACTCTGTAGCCCAGGCTGAAGTGCAGTGGCGTGATCATGGCTCGCTGCAGCCGCGATCTCCAGGCTCAATAAATCCTCCCACTTTTGCCTGCCCGGTAACTGAGACTGCATGTGCACCACCAAGCCGGTAATTTTTTTGTAGAGACAGGGTTCTGCCATGTTGCGCAGGCTGGTCTTAAATTCCTGGGCTTAAGTGATCTCCCCACCTTGGCCTCCAAAGTGCTGGGATTACACCTGTAATCCACTGCACCAGGCCATTTTTTTCTTTTCGTTTGTTTTTTTGGTTTTTATTAAACAATCTGTGATAAAATAGGAAAAAAAGAGTAAATAAAATTCAAAATAATTAATAAATATCAAGATAAAACAATGAATGAGAAAATAATATATTAAAAATTAACCAAGCTGAAAATTGTTTTATTGAAAAATATTACTAAAATTGATTTTTGAAAAGCTAGCGAGATGCAACAAGATAAATGGGAGAAAATGACCGTTGCCAATATCAGGTACTACAGACCGTAAAAGTAAAATTAGGCAAATTATCAATAAATTTATGTCCAGAAAAAAATCTACTGAGACAAAATAGAAAAATTATTTGAAGAACTTTAGTTAAGAAATTGGAAATAGAAGAAATAGCAACTCTGATTATTCGGATACCTAATCAGAATAAATCCATATTTAAAACCTTCCTAAGAAGAATGCTGCTGGCCAACCTAGCTCCAACATGAATTCTTTAAAATATTTAAATAGTTAACTTTTCTAATCTTAAACTCTGGCAGAGAATAGAAAAGTAGGCACTACTTCCCAATCCTTTTAGAGGACAAGAATAACTTTGACACAAAAATTTGTTAAGAAAGGCTGAAGGAAAAAATGATGTACCAATTTATTTAACATACATAGAAGCAATTCCTGAATAAAATGTTAGCAAATAACGTTTTAAAATACATATAAAAATATTACAAAATGTTTTTTATTTCAGAAATATGAGGGAGGTTTATATTTAAAACACAATAAATACCATTTTTTATAAATTAAATGTGGAAATATAATAATGAAGAAAATTTATAGATAATATATTTATTATTCGATTCATAATTAAGATCCATAGCAATCGAGAAATGGAACAGAAATATATTAATTTAATAAATAATGCCTTTGAAATATTATTGCAAACATCTTACTTTGCAGTGTTATAAAAAGTTGAGATAGCTAATGAGAAAATAATGGCCCATTACCAGTTTTATTTAATTTTATCCTTGAGATAAAATTAGCAAATCTAATAAGGAAAGAATAAACAAAAATGAGAATAAAAATAAAACTATTTGCAGAAGAAATATTTATGCTTATTTATGTAGAAAATCCAAATACATCCACAGATATAGTATCAGTTCACTACAAGGCCAATATATAAAAAATAATTTTTATTTTTATATACCAATAATAAATAATAAAAGTTTTAAAGATTGTTAGTTATAGTAGCATTAAAACATCAAATACTTAGTAATACATTCAGCAAAACTTATGTAATTCCTCTATATTGGAAAGAACAAAACATTATTAAAGGACTTCAAAGGCTTAAATGAACAATGTGATAGACCATGTCTACTAATTAGAGGACTTCATACTGTTAACATAAAAATTCTTCCATATATATATGTGTATATATATATATAAAATTTAATCTCAATCAGATTCTCAACAAGTATTTTTTTAAATGACAAGCTGTTTGTAAAATTAATATGAACGTGCATATAATCTTGACTAGACAAAACAATGAATACTAAAGAAGATAATCATAGCTGATAGAACACCTGAGATCAAGATTTATGAAAAAGTATATAAGGAATAAAACAGTACATGCAGTACTGGAACAAGGATATATAAACAAACTAATAACCCAGAATATAGACTCAAGAAACAGACTCTCACATGCACATTCACCTGATTAAAGACAAGACGGACTACAGTGAAATGAGATAGGATTTTTGAAATATATAATAGGTAATGGGTAAATTGTATATCCACATGGAAATAAAATAACTTGAGAATTACCTCACATCACAGATAGCTCAATTCCAGATAGATTGTAGATTTAAACATAAAAGGTAATAGATTTTAGAAGACAATTGATGAAACTATATTTATGACATTACATCGAATAAAGGTTTCTGTTGTTGTTGTTGTTTATTTTTTTTTTTTGTATTTTTGAGACAGAGTCTCGCTCTGTCACCCAGGCTAGAGTGCAGTGGCCTGATCTCGGCTCACTGCAAGCTCCGCCTCCCGGGTTCACGCCATTCTCCTGCCTCAGATTTTAATAAAATAGAACACAAAGTGCTACTAATGAAAAATTAGCAAATTAGGTGAATTAAAAATGAAGTATAAGTTTATCAAAAGACACTGTAATATGATATCCAATTGCCAATCATGAAATACAGTGTTGCACCATAATTTGTCACCTGAGAAGAGTGAATTAAACCTCAATATCAGACTGCACCAGAAGAAAGTTAAAAACAGAAAAGCCAGCTAAAGTTCTGCAAGAGAATGAGTCAAAGGGAAACTCTTTATACACTGCATTGGGAGGTAAATTGGTATGGCGACTTTGGAAAACTTTTTTGCTCTTTCTACTAATACTCGACATAGCTGTCTCAGTCATAGTCTATTTGGGCTGCTACAAAAAAATACCATAAACTAGGTAGGTTATGAACAACAGAAATGTATTTCTCATTGTCCTAGAGGCTGGGAAGTCAAAGATCAAAGTGCTGGCAGATTTGATGTCTTGTTGTGAATTAAGTTTCAATATATGAAATTTGGGGGGACATAAAAATTCAGACTGTATCAGGAACCATACCCTGTTTACCTGCAATTCTAACTCTCCAATAATCAAGAATATGTCCACCAAAAGACAAATACAAAAAAAAAAATAACCAAACATTGACAAAAAAAGAGAAACATACCAGAATAATCATTAGCAGTGATTTCACAATAATTTTCATTTAGAAACATTCACATTTCCATTGCAATAATGAATTCATACATTGTGATATATTCATAACTAGAATATTATACAGCAATGAGAATGAATGAACTGAAACTACACACAAAAATGTGTGAATTCACAAGTATAATGCTGAACAAAAAAGACATATGTTTGCATTTATAAAATGATTTTTTAAAAAGGCATTAGAAATCAGTAGTTATTAGCCATGGGCTTGAGGTTTTATGAAGGGAAACATCATGATGAGGACTTCTGGGTTACTAGTAATATTCTATCTTTTGATCTGGATGCTGTAACATGAATATTCTATTTTGTGAAAATTTTCATAGTGCTGTGCACATGATTTGTAGTACACTTTTCTTGATATATGTTATAACGTAAAAATTCACATAGCAAAATGATTCACGATGTAGAATTTGTAACTGCTTTGAAATTTCAGAAGTGACAAAGACTGTTTAAATACTTATTATCCAGTATTTTCCAAGTTATTTGATTCCAATATAACACATCTTAACATCTGACAAAACTAGTGTTTTATGAAACACTTTGGAAGGGTCATCATATCTAAGGAATTGCAATTTTTATTGTTTTAATGAGATTCAAAAACTCCTATTATTGTTTGCACTTCAGCCACAAAATCTACTAAAATTCCCTGAATCACAATGTCTCTTTTTAAAAAGTGTTAATCATAATAACTACCTCAAAATGTTACTGAGTGAAGAATAAAAGAGACGTATTATGCATCCTAGTTATTTTTGTTATAAATGATGAGCCAACCAAACAGTAGCAATATCAATATGTATTTCCTGAGGACTCAATTTTGTCAAGTAAAAGAATAAAAGCCTCTAAGGAAAACATATCTCTATCAAAAAAATTATAAATAATATTAAATTTAATTCAATCTAGTATTTCCTTGATATACCTATTAGGAGCGGTCGCCACTGAAGAATTGGTAATTGTATAACACTGTAGCAAAATAATCTCCTATAGCAATTGTATGTGCTTCAAGAATTACTACTCTTAGCCCGTTAAATGATACCGTTATATCTAAGCATTAAGACTTAATTTCAACACTATTAATGCTGTAGATACTAGCTAGATAATTTGGAATTTTCTATTTGATTTTTCTATGACTTTGTTTAGCTGGCTCTTTCATTGTTGATATAACTTATGAAAACCTATGGTGAAGACAATATAAAATTCAGATTCTACATTAAGAAAGTGTAGAATCTGCCACTTTAGTGCCTATATTGACAATCTGTAACAAACTGCCCCCAAAACTTGGCAGTTTAAAACTATAAATGTTTATTGTCTTACAATTTTTGACAGTCAAGTATCTATGTGAATATGGCTTAACCAATAACCACTGGCTTCAGATATATCACGAAGTTTTTCTCAAGCATTCAGCTGTGGCTGTAATCCTCTTTCAGAGGTCCATTGCAGAAAGGAAGGTCTGCCTCCAAGTTTACTTATGTGGTTTTTGGTGGGACTTGACGTTTCACCACCTGGACCTATCTACAGGGATACCATACATTACAGCTGATTTTTTTCCAGGGTGAACAATACAAAAGAAAGAGTGAGAGAGATTATGCCCAAGACAGAAACCACAGTCTTTTTATAACCTAATTTTGGAAATGACATTTTATCATCTCTATCATATTCTATTCAATAGAAGTTAATCAATAAGTGTAGCCCACACAAGAGGGGAAGGAAGTCTATGAGGGCATGGAACAGGGATCACTGGGGGCCGTATGACAGTCTGTGTACCCTAGTGCTTTCCATGTCTCCTCAGGCAAGACTTGGAATAACATTTTACTAAGTCATATTGGGAAACTGTGGATGTAAAATACGAATACAAAAATTATAAATTCTTTTAAATATTATATTCAAGTTCACTGGAAAGTTTATAGAGGTGAGTAAAGATTACTACTGGTGGCCGGGCATGGTGCCTGTAATCACAGAACTTTGGGAGGCCGATGTGGGCGGATCTCGAGGTCAGGATTTCGAGACCAGCCTGCCCAATATGGTAAAACCCCATCTCTACCAAAAATACAAAAGTTAACAGGGCATGGTGGCGGGTGCCTGTAGTCCCAGCTACTCGGGAGGCTGAGGCAGAAGAATTGCTTGAACCCAGGAGGTGGAGACTGCAGTGAGCCGAGATCGCACCACTCCAGACTGGGCAACAGAGTTACTCCAGCCTGGGCAACAGAGTTAGACTTTCTCTCAAAAACAAAAACAAAAATACTACTGGTAATGTTTACAAAATAATGGTAAAAATAGGAAGTTTTGGAAAAAGAGCTATTAAAAAAGTTATATTATTAAAAAGTATTCATTGAGTATAGAAGTCTCCTGGAAGCAACAGGAAGCAACATACTGAGAAGTTTGATATTAATGCTTCTCAAAATGTTGTAAAACCTCAGAAATAATAGCATAGGCATCACAAAGATCCATGATGGATTCACTGGAGAATTGTCAGAGCAAACTTAATGGTCTCTCTTAGACTAGTAGATCATATGTAGTATCATGATATCCAGAAAAAAAAAAGTTTGGCAGAGTCTCTCTTCTTTTTCATCCTCTTCTTCCTCCAGCTCTTCCTCCCATCCTCCTGTCCTCCTCCTCTTTCTTCTTGTAAGATGTTGGAATATGCTATTAATAATAATATTGTTGATTCTACTGTTGATTAACAATTTACCAGTGACATTAATTACTGACAACCTATAAAACACGTTCTAATAGAGTGACTAAAATGTTGTGTTAGCAGACATTAATATTATGATAGAAAATCCAGTCAAAAATGTGAATGAACTTGAACAATGAACCAAATCAAAAATTGATTTAATAAAAATACATATAAAATTCTTTGGCTTTAAAATAGCAACTTTATTATAGGAATGTGGCTGAAAAAGTAATATGGCATTTTGGTGAGCAAATCTTGTTGCAGTGGCATGGGAACAGAAAAGTATTTGTAAAAATAACGTCATTGAAGCATAAGTCAGACACCAGGAAGCACTTCTGGAGGAAAGAGTAAAAATAGTTTAAAATCACATGCTGCAGGGTCTAAAGAAAATTCTTTTCTGATGTTACTGCAGAGAACCAGTAAAATTTCCAGCTCCAGGAGAAAAACCACTGATGTTAAGGCTGAGTAAGAGACTGATGATGGCATTGATCTAAAACAGTGTTTCTCAAACGGTTTGCTATAAGGACTCCCTTATACTCTTAGAAATAATTGAGGATCCTTAAATGCTTTTGTATATAAGTACTATATCTATTGCTATTAAATGACAAAATCTTTTTTAATTTTCTATTTTATCTTAATATAAAAATAAGAAACAGACAAATGTTAACATAAAGAGTTTTTTTAAATAAAAAATGACTATACTTTTCCAAACCAAAAAAATTGAGAAGATTGGAATTATTTTATAATTTTGCAAGCCTGTTTAATATTGGGATTAACAGAAGACAGTTGTTTTCTGCTGTTTTCTGCTGTTTTGCATTTAATCTATCACAGTGTTTTATTTTGGTTTAAACGTGAATAAAGTTCAACCTCAAATACACATTAAAATGTGAAGGGCATTTTAATAGCTTTTCACATAATTAAGGACTTTTTTTGTTACTGTACCAAAACAAGAGAAATAGTACTTTCTTAAAGTTAGTTGCAATGTGGATTCTGAAACTACAACATTGAGCTTTGTGTACTTTATTACATTAAGATCCATTGCTCCATCTTACATTTTGAATGCACCTTTTATGCATAATTGTTCATTGGAAAAATGTAGTTTCACAGAACTATCCATATCCCCCAACTGCTGACATACTTTACTGTTCAAGCTAAAATTTAAATCACATTCATTTTTATCAGTTGATCTCATTAGTAAAGCCTCTAAGTATTGGCAAGCTATTAAGTTCATGATAATGACAATGTATTTTCCAAATTTCTAATGTTTTACTTGAAAGCTCGAATTTCATTATTAACCACAAATAGGCCTGGTGGAATGGCTCATCTGCATAATCCCAACAATTTGGGAGGCTGAGGTGGGGAAGATTGCTTGAGGCCAGGGGTTTGAGAACAGCCAGAGAAACAGTGAGAGCCCTTTCTACAAAAAATGAAATGAATTAGCCAGGTGTGGTGGCATGTGCTTATAGGCCCAGCTACTTGGGAGGCTGCAGGGGGAGGATTGTTTGAGCCCAGAAGTTCGAGGCGGCAGTGAGCTAAGATCATTCCGCTGCACTTCAACTTGAGCACAGAGCCTGTGTCAAAAACAAATCAAAACAAAAACCCTTAAAGAATCACAGAAAAATTTATTTTTTTTTGGAAAAGTAGATTCATTTAATTCATATTGAAGAAAATGTTTGTCCAATATCCAAAACTTAACAACTGTAGTTTGTCTTTTTATAGTTCTTTCAAGTGTAATGGTATTTCACAAAAAATGTGGCTGGGCCCACTCACAGTTCAAACTGCAAAACACTTTTCCTTCAGACAACCATGGTAATTCAGGTCTGAGCAGAAGGGTTTTTATGTGTACGTTCTATTTTATCACATAAAATATTGAAAACAATTGCACCAGATGACAGATATCTAATGAAATAAGTAATTTTTATTGCTTCATCAAATATATTCTCAAGTGAAACTGGATTTTTTTTTAATTTCAAATTTGCTACTGTGAAGAATTCAATGATTACTGGCACAGTTCGGTTTTTTAATTCATGCTTAAGTACCCAGAGCTTTATATTTTGTTCCTTTACAACCATCAGTGCAAATGTCATCACAGTCAAAAAGGCTAATCATGTCTTAATATTACAGGAAAATTGTTCTACCTTCATGGATACCCTGGAACAGTTTTGAGGACACACTAGTGTCTGCAGACTACCCTTTGAGAAATACTAATTCTTACTTAAAAATTGTCAAGACTTGATGACTAATCTTGTTATTGCAATGTTGAAAACAGTACTTTTTATTAGCATAGCCAATCAGAAAAAAACCCAGAGCGACTTCTGAGACCTGGTTTCTAATTTACTTTTATATTGGAAACAGACGTAGCAAACTTAAACTTTTACAAAACAAGTGTAAAACATCAAATTGGTCCAATTTAACTTTTTATGGTTTAGGAATTATCATAGAATCAGTGCCAATTTAGGACTGCTGTAAGCATGGAATTCTTGTTTGAATAGTTGAGGAAATCGGAGCAAGTGTCTTGACTCTATAATGATTGCGTGTGTACCTTATCTTTATTATACATTCAAGGGGAATAATCTAGAAAGCTTCAGACCAAAGCTATTTATCTTAATATACATGAGTACTTTATCCAACTTACCAGAAGTTTTTCAATTTATAGTGGAGAATGAATTTATAGATAAAATCTCTAGACCCGTAATTATTTTTATTGGTGTTGGTCTTTATTCTGATTTAGTGGACTCTGGGAAGACCACAAAAATTGTTTAATATGCCACAGCTCCTATAGGATGAGATTTTGTTCTATTGACTGGAATATAAATTAGTTCATTTGAGCCATGGAGCCTCCACCTATAGTACAATACATCTAAAGCTCCATCTTAATGTAAGCTATTTTTATTTATAGGTAAGAAAAAATGTATTTTTCTTTATATCATGTTTCATGTATTTCCTTAAAATTCTCTTCATTCTCTATATTTAAAAATTAGTAGCCATCTAATTTAAACCATCATTTCATAAGCACTTTTTCTTAGTTCTTCTACATATAGCCAATCAGTATTTTGATGTTAATATATCATTTATATAATTTAGATGTAAATCAGTAGCAAATCGTCATTCGAATATGGAGTAGATAAGTCTGTAGTTTGTCTGAAATTATATCACAAGAGAATACATGAAATAAATGACTAGAATTCTCCATGGAGGAAACTAAAAGGAAATAGAGTTTTATTTTTGAGAAAAAGAAATATTTTAGATTCTGTGCTGTTACAGAGATCATGTATGAATGAAATCAATGGTAGAAATTAAAAGGTTCAGATTGGATTCCTCTAGTAGACATTATAATAATAAATATGTGTGTAAACCTTGTAATCATGTTACATTTTAAAAACCACTTTATATGTCCTTTATGTGTATTAACTCATTTAATTCTAACAACAAGTCTACAAGTTGACTATTTTATATCTCTCTGTTTTTCATATGAGGGCATGGAGACATAGAATTTTTAATTGTCCAGTAAGTCACTGCTAAAAACTTGTTAAGACTTCAGGCACCAGAGTCTACGCTATTTTTGGATTTTAAAAAAAATTGTCTAGAAGCGGCAATGAAACACTGAAAGAATACTAATGGAATTACTTCTTTGTCCAGAGGTACATGAAGTATGGAAGAATGAATACCCTCCTCCTCTTAAGAAAGCTTCGGAGGGGAAAAAGGACAAGTGTTAGCCTCAGGCAAGGACAGGGAGGAAGAATTCTGTGAAAAGTTGCAGGTTAAAGGAGGATCTCTTTTTAATGGACAGCGGTTTCAGACATTGTTGTGGAAATGATTGAGAAGAAGCACAGCACAGCGCAGGTATAAGAATGTCAGTTATGTAAGATGTACAAGGATGTGAAGCATGGGGCTATTAACTGGCCCCGCACTGACAGGTCGAGTGGAGATTGTTGACACCGAGCGGTGTACTGCATCCATCTAAGATTTTAAGTATAATATGGAAAAGCTGTATTGTTGAACCTGAAAGGTTCTTCCTCTTGTAACTGGGAAATATATCTCTTAGATAAAGCAACAATGGCTAATACACAGCTGGCATATTCCATTTCTAACTTTTTATTTATTTGCTTATTTCATATAATTATATTAATCTTTTAAAGCCCTGCCTTATGTTTCTTTTTTAATTACATGGAAAATTAAAGATAATTACAGTTATACAATTATTCCACATATACTCACTATTCAAAAGTAGAAACAATATATTTATTTCAGACCATTCTGTCCTTCTAATAATTTATAGGTAATAATTTATAGGTAAAGCTATAAATTATATAAAGAATAATAATTTATAGGTAAAGCTGTAGCCCTCTATGTTCCTCTTCATCTCAGGTTTTTTCTTTTATATCCTGAGTGAGAGCCACTATTATTATATCTGATGTAAACCCAAACTATATGTCCGATCCTTTAACCCCAAATGAATACTATATACTTCATTTATCAGAAAAGCACTAAGTAGTTCCTTAAAATTTCTATCTATCTTGTGTACACATTTATTTCATATATAGAAAACATAATAAAATAAATATTATAATAAACAATAGTTTAAAGCTGTTCAGTGAAATAAAAGAGTTCTAGAGAGAAAATTGTAAGGTATTATTGAAAGTTATAAATAATATTTGAATAAATGAAGAGATGTTCATGTTTTTGAGTGTTAAGGCTCAATCTGGAAATGTTAAATTCTCCAAATTAAAATATACAGATAATACAGTTACATTTAAAAATCCAAGTAGTTTTTTGATGGGAGAAATCTTGAGGAATTGATTCTACAATTCTTCCAAAAGTGTAAAAATTTAGGATTGTCTAAGACAGTTCTGTAAAGGAAAACAAACAGGAGTTGTATGTTTTTACCATAAATCATTGAGTATGGGTTATTTTCTACTTTGTTAAACATTGCTTATGTTTTCCAAATGTATGGGTTCTTGGTAAATTGAAAAAAATAAATGAAGAAAGGATAGACTATTCAGCAAATTGCATTGAAGCAACTGCCTTCTGGAAAGAGAAGAAAGTAGGTTGCTATCTGTTTTTTTTGGTTGTTTTTTTTTTTGTTTTTTTTTTTTGAGACAGAGTCTTGCTCTGTCACCCAGGCTGGAGTGCAGTGGCCCCATCTTGGCTCACTGCAACCTCTGCCTCCGGGGCTCAAGTGATTCTCATGCTCCAGCCTCTGAGTAGCTGGGGATACAGGCATGCACCACCAAGACCAGCTAATTTTTGTATTTTTAGTAGTAACGGGGTTTCACCAGGTTGGCCAGGCTGGTCTCGAACTTCTGAGCTCAAGTGATCTGCCTGCCTTGACCTCCCAAAGTGCTGGGATTACAGGCATAAGCCATAACGCCTGGCCGGGAAAACAATTTTAAAGTTAAGAAAACCAGTTATTAATTCATAAGGGATCTCCTGTGTGCTTTTTCACAGTACACATCGTATGTAATAGATTATGTAGAGTTTTTGCATAGATTTTTTTAGATTCTTGCTTGTAAAGCAAGATTAGAGATTTTATAAATGGATGAATTTCTGCATAACTATTATCAAACTATCATGCCAAAAAAAAGTCAAAATTAGAATGCTAGTAAAAAACATAGAGACACTTTGGTGAAGAATGGGAAATGAAACCACTAAAAGGTCTTTTTTAAGGGTCATTTGGTTCCTTGTAAATTACTGTTAATTTTTGACTCTACTTTCTAAGCCCATGATATCTTTGGAATATCTATAGAAATATGATATTCATAATAAGGGGGATAAACTGGTTTCATTAAGCAAGATTATTCCTTTATTTGTTCTGGTCATGCAACTTTTCTGTTCATCGTTGATTAAATATGACATTGTGGTTTCTTGTTAAAAACAGTTTCCTTGGAACAGCAACTAAAAGGCTTTTGAAATTTCTCATTTAGTTCTGTTTTTATATCATATATGGCCCTTCAAATGCAGTTCATGCTTTTTGTTCCAGAAAAAAAAGAAAAATAAATAAATCATAAAAATAAAGGTGAGAAATATGTTCACACTTGTCTTTCAGGACATAAAGCTCTATAATACTGGGAACTGCCATGTTCACTAAACTCTTTACAGTCTTCCCTTCCTTTAATATCAAACCCATCAACTGCATTAAACATGAATTTTTTTCCCTACATACCTTAATACCACTTAGCACCCTAAAATATATAACAGAAATCCATAGTTATCCCCAAAATAGGCTTTATTTTCCACATTTTTTTCTATAATTTTTCCACAAAGCCACGTCAAGTGAAAACAATAAAATTCTTAACATAGGCAAGTGCTGTTCTTCAATTAATGTAAGATATGAATAAAATAAATTTTATGAAACTTTTATTATTTACTAATAGTGAGATTGTTATGCAAGTGATACTTCAACATAAGTCACCTAGTTTCTAATCCTAGGTGATCTTCAAAGATGGGTTTCCAGACCAGCAGCATCCGCATCACCTAGAAACTTGTCAGAAAAGCAAATTACTGCCCAGACCTACTGAATTAGAACTTCTGGGAATGAGGTCCAGGATTCTATGTTTTAATAACTTTCCCAGTGATTCTGATGTAAGGTAAAATTTGAAAGCAACAGCTTCTAATATCACAAGCATAGAAATTCTCAAACCTTTCTTAAGACTGATCACATGGGAAATTATCTGGTTTTGTCATATAGAATTCATATTTCTTTTTATTTTGTGTGATCAATTACAGTTATTAACCACAGTAGAATTTTGTGCTTAGTACTTAATTTTGGAGTACACTAAAGTAGGAACTTTAACATCAGGAGACAAAGGAAAGGTTATTTTTCTTTTAAACTCCTGTGATAGTAAATCCCAGAGAAAGAGACATTTTGATGGCTAAAAAAATCATGAGTTTTTACTAAAAGGCATCACCTTAAAAGTCTTGAACAATATGGGAATTTTAAATCATAAATATTTAATATTTTTATTCAGTTGCCTATCTCTTTCTGCCTAGCTTGTTGCCTCTGAATGTAGGAGAGAATATATCTCATAAAAGCCAATGTTAATGATGGCTACTGCTCTCTGGTGATTGATTGATGCACTTAGCTTGAAAAGTCTATAATCTTGCAAATATTGCTACAGAGAGGTTGAATTTAAATATGATAATGTTTTTGTTTTGTTTGGTTTTCGAACATGCTAGTACTTTAAGGAGAACAAAACAATTAACTTTAGCCACCGATTTAAAAAATTATCCATCTAATCTGATTTGAGACTCGCTATGTATTTTTAAATTATGTTTTAGCATACTGTTTTCATCAACTAACTGCATTCTTTTATAAATTAGTTGAGACTTTTAGGGCTTACTCTTTTTAAATATCAGAGTTTCTACTGTGTTTTTAATGGTTTTTAACATTAGATTTTAATTTCTAATTGGAGAAATGATTATTGCAATCAATTTCACTGTTATCACAATAATGGCAATGTCACCCAAATGGATTCATTTTAGTAAGATAAATAACTTTGTTAAAAATATTTTTCATAATTCAATAAACAAATACAGTTAATATTAAGTAATAAATAACAAAAAATGGTGATCAAAGAAAATGAAATCCACTTATATCTGTGAATTAAATAATGATGAAAGGTCTTGTTTTATTTTTAAATGTTTCAGTGGTAGAACGAAAGAGTGAGATAGGGAAAGCAGAGAGGAAAAGAAGTGAGATGAAAAAGAGAGTGACTGTATGGAAGAATTAAATTTTACACTTAGAGTGTCTCAATATAAGATTTTCCAGTGAAGAATCTAAATTATATAAATTAATCAATTTCTAAAAGTAAAATATCCCCAAGCTACAGTAGAAGAGTGTCTCAATAAATATGTCAATGCTATGTGGATTTTCTCTGTCCTGTGGGATTTGACTGAGTAAATTAAAGGCTCACAGTACATGTGTTGTCAGAATCAAAACGTCTATTGTGGTAAAATATTTTTCACCAATTGTTCCAAATGTATCTGGAAGTAGTGATGGCAATTGACTGTGGTCACTGAAAAGTATAATTTCACCAAAGAAAAAGAACAAAAAAACCTGAATAGGACAAATGTTAGACTGTTCTCAGGGACAAGAAATTAACTCTTGTACAATGATTGTGTTAATAAAATGAGGTTTCAGTTACTTAAGAGGTTTTTAAAAGATCATTGTCTTGGCTCTTAACTTAAAAATAGGCTTTTTATGTGTACTCAAATTTCTTTGTTTCTTTTTTGTATATATGACTTTTTTAAAAGGCATCTGTTTCAAACTTCCGAAGAATGTAAGATATCTTAGTTAACAATGGCAAGAAATACTATGTTCATACAATCTAGAACAATACTTTGCACAAAAAGTGCTCTAGTTATTATTTGTAGAATAGAAATATTTGAAGAATTGAGACCAATACATTTGTTGAATGATTTATATAAATAGTTATTAAGTATATAATATGTCTTTCCTTAGAATGAACTCATCTAAAAGAGATTTAAAAATGTCAGAATAAAGAAGACAATCTACCAGCACCAAATAGAGTCTAGTTGAGTGTGTGCATGAAAATATTGTTAAAGTTGTCTTCATCAATTCATTCAACAGATATTCCCCTGCAAATGTGGAATAGATGCAGGAAGAATCTCTTATTCCTCAGTTAGATTATAAGCCAAATGGAGGGAAAAGTAAAGGAGAACCAAAAAATACACTTCATCCTTCAGACAGGAGATTATTTAAAAAATTTTTCACATATCCCTAAACTCATTGCAAATTTTTGTTGGAAAGAATCATATATAGCCCAAGGGTATTGTAACAATGAATACAAATTGGGGGTGAGGAGGGGAATTTTCTGGTAATTATGGGAGACTCCTCTATCTTCCTCTTTTCTTTCAAATCATTTTATTAAAAAATACTTGCAATTACGAATCCTTTCTCTGTCCCTTTGAGATGCACATAAATATTTTAAAAACCTAAATAAGCTTGTTGCTAGCTGTACAGACCAAGAATGTCTTTTTAAAGGACCTGGGCACCATTTCTGAAATGTAATTATCAAGAAAAGTGGTGCTGTCTCCCATTTTTTGTGGAAGAATAGGACCTAACTCAAAAGAGTTCCTTGCTTCAAAACAACTTCCTAACATAAAATCATAAGAAATTTTTCTTACTTTGAAGAAAACCATTTAGCTAACAGAAATGGTCATCCCACTTACCAGATGAATTTATGATGAGCTATGTGTGATAAATAGTGTTGTCAAGTCCTCTTATTTGACGATTAGTTATCATTTATTCTGAGACCATGTATGCAATGGCTTGAATCTGCTTAGCTACGTAGAAGAGTGAGGTTTTTTTTGTTTCTTTATAATCTCCTAGAAGATTGCCTGTGATACATACCATATTCTGCTTTAATGCTTCTTCAATTAAAACGAAAAAGAAAAGAAAAATTGTCTTTTTCTTCTACCTTTGTGCAGCAGTTTTCTAGGCTGAGAGGAAATTTTATTTTTCAACTATATTCCCTCAATAGTGTGTAACATACACATTCTCTTAAATTGGCTAAATATATATTCCTTTTTATTTTTTATTTCTACTTTTTAGAAATTGATACAGGTATTTTATTGCTTGAAAGTTTAGCTTGGAAACAATTTATTTTTTATTTTGCCCTATACAAATGAAGACTTTTACTTCTTTTCTCCCTTAAAAGACCATATCATATTTGCTCCAGTACTTCCAGCAAGGAAATTGTACACATGTTTGAGATGACTGTTGTAACTTACCCTTCTGCCTGGTCACAGGAAATGGTGTCATTTCTTAAAAAAGGTAAGAAGGAAGACTGCATGTCAAAAGGAAGTAACAAAAAGAAGCAGGCTCTCTGGTTTAGATTTAGAAGCTAGTATGCAATATTGGGTACAGTCATGAAAATGTACATTTCTAGAGTGTATTTTTTATTTTTATTTTATATATATATTTTATTATACTTTAAGTTCTAGGGTACATGTGCACAACGTGCAGGTTTGTTACATATGTATACATGTGCCATGTTGGTGTGCTGCACCCATTAACTCATCATTTACATTAGGTATATCTCCTAATGCTATCCCTCCCCTCTCCCCCAACGCCACAACAGGCCCCAGTGTGTGATGTTCCCCTTCCTGTGTCCAAGTGTTCTCATTGCTCAATTCCCACCTATGAGTGAGAACTTGCAGTGTTTGGTTTTTTGTCCTTGCAATGGTTTGCTGAGAATGATGGTTTTCAGCTTCATCCATGTCCCTACAAAGGACATGAGCTCATCATCTTTTACGGCTACGTAGTATTCCATGTTGTATATGTGCCACATTTTCTTAATCCAGCTATCGTTGATGGACGTTTGGGTTGGTTCCAAGTCTTTGTTATTGTGAATAGTGCCGCAATAAATATATTCTTAATATAAACAAAACAGGAGACCAATATTTAAAGAAAAATATTTTATCCTACACAGTAATTCTATTTGCACGATTTTCTGTATTCACATTTGATCTTTTCGTTTAATACGAAATTTAACTGAACTTCAAGGATGAAAAACAAAACAGCAATAAATTGCAGAACTTCTGTCCAGGATAGTGTGCTTAGAGAAAAAAAATGTGGTGGAAACAAAACCAGCATTTAGATTGTGAAACAACGATGAAATGCCTAAAAGATAATGGAAAAATTCGTAAATACAAACAACAATGGTTTAGAACCATAAGGTACAACAGACTACTCAGTTTGCTGGAATTTTTGAAACTTACTCTAGAAGAAAAAACAAACTCATACATATAAAATAAAGATATAGGGACTGAAGGATAATAGAATAGCAAGTTAAAACAATAATGGAGGTATAAACAGGATAAAATGGCTGAATTGAGCAGCAACCTTTCTGAAAGTATTAAGTTTGTTTAAAAATATATGAAAAAGTATAGATGGTTTTAGAGTGGAAAAGGTTGTATGTAATTAAGACTAAATCAATAAACATTGACATTCAGTTGTTTATGATAAAAATTATTACACATTCTATGTACGTTCTTCTTTAATATATTATCAAACATGAATTGTATTTTAGAAGTATAGAATATATTTAATTAAATATATATTATCAAACATTAAATAATAACTTGATGTATTTATCAAGGCATTGGAAAAGCTAATTGTAAAAAAATATAAATATGAAACAATAAAATATACTTCATTTTAACAAATATTTCTTGAATACCTTGTATACGTGAGACACTATAGAAGATACAAAGATAATGTAACCCCTGCCTTTGAATATAATATTCTCTATAAAATAGGTATCAATTAGGTATTCAATCAGAATTTATTAATTGCTTATGGTATAAAAATAACTAAAATTTTCCAAAATCATATATGACGGCAAGATTTAAGTCTTTGATCCATCTTGAGTTAGTTTTTGTATAAGATGAGAGGTAGGGATCCACTTTCATTCTTCTACATGTGACTAGCCAATTTTCCCAGCACCATTTATTAGAGTGTCCTTTCCCCAGTGTATGTTTTTGTATGCTTTGTTGAAGATCAGCTGGTTATAATGATTTGGCTTTATTTCTGGGCTCTCTATTCTGTTCCATTGGTCTATTTGTCTACTTTTATGTAAGGACCATGCTGTTTTTGTATCTATATAGTCTTATAGTATAACTTGAAGTCCAGTAATGTGATGTGATGCTTCCAGGTTCATTCTTTTTGCTTGGGATTGCCTTGGTTATTCAGGCTCTTTTTGGTTACATATTAATTTTAGGATTATTTTTTATAATTCTGTGATTAACAATGTTGGTATTTTGATGGCAATTGCATTGAATTTGTAGATTGCTTTGGTCAGTATGATCTGTTTCACAACATTGATTCTTCCAATCTATGAGCATAGAATGTGTTTCCACTTGTTTGTGTCATCCCTGATTTCTTTCAGCAGTGTTTTGTAATTTTCCTTGTAGAGATCTTTTACCTTCCTGGTTATGTATATTCCTAGATATTTTACTGTTTTTCTTCAGCTATTCTAAAGGGATTGAGTTCTTGATTTAATTCTCAGCTTGGTCATTACGATAACAGTGCTAATAACTTGCATACCTTGATTTTGTAATCTGAAACTTTACTGAATTCATTGGTCAAATCTAGGAGTCTTTTGGAGGAGTATTTAGGATTCTCTAGGTATGCAATCGTATCATCAACAAACACTGATAGTTTGACTTTCTGTTTTCCAACTTGAATTTACTTTACTTCCTTCTCTTGACTGACTGCTCTGGCTAGGGCTTCCAGTACTATGTTGAATGCAAGTCATGAAAGTGAGCATACTTGTCTTTTTTCTAGTTCTCTAGGGAATATTTTCAACTTTTCACCATTCAGTATGATTTGGCTGTGAGTTGCTTCTCATACATGGCTTTTATTATTTTGAGGTATAATCTTTATTTTCTTTTGTTTTTTGTTTTTTATTTTTTAAGAGATGAAGTCTTGCCATGTTGTCCCGGCTGGTCTCAAACTCCTGGGCTCAGCCAATCCACACACCTTGGCTTCCCAAAGTGCTAGGATTATAGGCATGAGCCAATGCACCCAACCTAGTTATGGTCTTTCTATGCCTACTTTGTTGAGATTTTTTTTTTTATCATGAAGGGGTGTTGAATTTTATTAAATTCTTTTTCTATCTCTATTGAGTGGATACAGGCACTGTATCTTACCACATCAAAAAGGAACAACTGAGGAAGCTAAAACACTGAGCTTTATGTCTCCCCCCTTTCCCCCCAAAAAACTCAGGTGTTTTGAAACTTTATTATTTGCTTCAGGGAATTCTGGTATTTCATCCACCCCTGTTAACAGAATATAAAGTTCTAAAGAGATTAATCTGGCCTACTTTTTCTTTTAGCTCACTTTATTATTTACCTTCCTAAATTCAATTATTTAGGGAGAAAGCTGTGACAGACATTGAACATTTTTAGAGAAGAATAAATTGAAATTCGAGTTAGATGGACAACACTCTTTTCTTTTTAAGCCAAGTACTCATAATAACATTTTTGTGGAAGCAAATTAAGACAGAAACTTATCAGTTTAAATAAATTATTTATTCTAGGTTTGTTCTATATCTGGATCAAACTCTAGCACGTAATGGCTTTTGCTAGGAAAGTGGTGCTACAGACTCAATTTGAAGGCCACCCCTTCCAAGAGGTCTTTGTTCTCTTAGGAAAAAAGTGTAACGATTGTAGTTTTAGGAAGTCTTAGATGAAAATTAGTCTCTAACCCTTTCTACTTATTTGAATAAGATAATTAACCTCCCAAAGTTCAGTTACTCTATCTAAAACAGTGGGAATATTATTATGTAATACTTACAGAAATTGTAAGGAAAATTGAATGCCGTAATATTTTTAAAAGGAAGCACAGAGCAGGCACACAGTAGCTGCTTAATAAATGCTAGTTCTCTAGTCTGGTAAATGAAACTATCTGGAGGATGTGCTATTATACATATGCTATTTTATTTATAAACCACAAACTCAAACTTACTATTTTGGCATCTATGGAATACATATCTACAAACGAAGTAACCATACGATAGTATAAAATGATAGAACAAAAGTGTCTTTGGAATTGTTGATTATGAAATAACATCCCTTCAGAATTTTATTACAATTAGGTTAATTGGTTACTTATTATTTTATATGGATTGTTTAAAAACAAAAATACAAACAGCAAACAAAATATATTGTTCATTTTCCAAAAGATTTTATAAATTTTCTGGAATTTTGCTAGATTTTTGTTCCTGGAATTATAATTTTAACAAGAACGATTATTAAAGACACTCCTATTTATTAAATTAATGGTGAATTAATACTGACCCATGTTCATATCCAGTCCAATATTATGTCTCATTTGTTATCTCTATGATGTGTTAATCTAAAATATAGAACTGCATTTCCTACCTCTGTGGAGATATTATCAACATAATTACAATCCATATATTTTATGTGAGAATTATTTGAGCACTCTATTACAACAAGTTCAAAGAGGTGTTTTTATGAACCAATTGGTTTTTATCTCTAGTCTCCATGAGACCCACAAATTCTTTAGCTACTCTACAATTACTTTCTTAAGGAAAGGTAGTAAGGGTTTAGCAGTGTACTTATTTGGCAGTTACACACAACACTGTGAAATAAATCTTCCAATATGTTGAGTTAAAGAATCCTGCAGTATAATGCTCCCCTTTAAAGTATTGTAATCAAAAATTTCTAGAGCAATTCTAACCAAACTCAACCACAGTACCCTTCACTCTCAAAAACACTAAAAACACCTACATCACCACAGGGCATTGAACATAAACTTAGATTTAGTATATCCCACTTCAATAACTCCTATATGAACTACCTTTCAAGAGGAAATGTAGAAATCATTTGTAGTTTTAACAACTGACTAGTTATTGTAGCTATGGAGCAGAAAGAATCCTTAGCATTTATCAACTTGACTTTTATATTCAAAACATTTAACAAAGAGTTTTGCTGTCATGAAGAAAAAAATATTCTATGCAGCTGAATTCTGAGCCTTCTTCTTTCTGTATACCACTAACAATAAATGTCTAGATTTTTTTTCTCTTGTATCCATTTCCTCATGTTGTCTCTGTAGCTCTGATAATAGACATCTATTTTAAAATGAGTACTCAGTGCACTTTGACATAATTGAGCACTAATCTGATGGGAAGCATTAGGTGTTCTGGTTAAAGATACAATCACATGGAGTTGTTTTGAACTGGGTAAAAGCAAAGTCT
Organism: Gorilla gorilla gorilla; assembly: GCF_029281585.2. Lineage (NCBI taxonomy): Eukaryota > Metazoa > Chordata > Mammalia > Primates > Hominidae > Gorilla > Gorilla gorilla. The sequence goes on from NC_086017.1 coordinate 176,709,490, forward strand.
GAAAATTTACATTTAGTTCTCTCCATCTCTTTTTATACATCCTTCCATTTGTATAGAGAGATATAGAGGTGTTTGATAGCCTTCATTTAAAATGTTTTAAAATAGTTTATTAAACCTTCCTGAAGTAGTCAGGGTTTTGTATAGAAAAATCCCCATGAATTTAGATGGTCTGGTAAGGTAAAAAAAGAGAAGTCATATGTTATTTTAACAAACTTATATAAAAATTATGTACAACTAGTTTTCAGTTATGGATAGTAGATTAATTTTATGAATTTCCATACCTTTCTGTTTTTTAAAAAATCTTAAAGAAATAACTAGTAATTATGGAGCCTGATTTGTTAGCTACCTTTTAGGACAATTGATGCTATGAGTTTTTTTTGCTTGTTTGTGTTTTGTTTTTGGTTATCTTCAAGACCAACATATATTATACATTTGTTTCTTTTGCTTTTCCAAAGATTGATATATTTCTTATAATAAAGTTTTAGAAAAATAATCTTTCAGTATGTTTTTAGGGAACAACCTAATACATTGTCTGTGAAAAGTCTTACCTTGACACAAATAATCACTCACACTACAGGTTTGCTGAGAGGCATTGGCATCTTATACTCCTTTAACTTAAAAATAATCATATATTAGAGGAACTCTGAAGTATTCCGCTCTTATGTAATTATATATAATAAAATAGATATACTTAAAGAGGATAACTTGCTGTGAGAGGACCCAGGATGTAGGCATAAGTTGGTTCTAATTTTGGTGACATAAATTTAGCCAAATCTTTGAAGAATGCAGCTTCAGTTTTTTGATTTTTTGTTTTCTCCAGTTACAAAGCAACTGAGATGTACTTGTTTTTTAAATCATTTCCAAATGATCATTCTGAGTTTCTGTAATTTATATTTTTTGAAATTATGATTCAATCATTTATATCTGACAATAATCATGGCAAGATTTAGGTAATCTCCTCTCACTTGAGGTTGCCTAGATAATTTAATGATTTTCAAATTTCCAAGGTATTTTATCATTTACCCACATTAAGGATGGTCTCCTTTTCTAAACATGGCAGTTTTTAAACCTCTGTTAAAAATCACATTGAGATAGAGATTTCAGGAGTTGAAGAAAAAGAAAATGGTCAGAGTTTTACATTCCTTTCAAGTCCCTATGTGTTCAATTCTGAAACAACACAAAGATAACTTGAGATCCTATGAATTAAACTCAAAGTTATCCTTTTACATTCATATGAATTAAAAATGCAAACAACTCAAAGATAAGACATTCTTTGTTCAGAATTGGCATTGTTTGCAGCTATTAAAGACAAATGAAGGTCTACTTTCAGCACATCTCTGGATATCCACAGAAAATTTCTGGCCTACAGCTATTTCAAAAGAGAAAATGTTCTAATTAAAATTTTTAAAATAATGTTTCCTAGTTTCAGACCCATGGTAAAATTTATAATTTCTACTCATTGCAATCATATGAGACTCCTGGCTATGCCAAAGGCTAATTAAAGGTAGCCTAAAGATCTCTCCAAGTAGGGTAAGAGATCATATAAACAAATTAAAGTTGGAATGTCACTCATTAATTTTCAACGCAAACAATTAAGATAGTTTATTACACATTACGGATTTGATCTACCTTGATTAAAAATTCTTGTTATAGTATTAATTTTCTTTATTTCCATGTTTATTTCCATTGAATAATTTCAATATTTACATCTTCTCTTTAACTTCAATATTCACATCTACCTGTTAGGATGGTGTTGAAATAAAATAATTGTTTGCCAGGTGCAGTGGCTCATGCCTGAAATCCCAGCACTCTGGGAGGCCAAAGTCGGGGGATCATTTGAGTTTAGGAGTTCAAAGCCAGCCTGACCACCATGGTGAAACCCCGTCTCTAATGAAAAATATATATATAAATATTAGCCAAGTATGGTGGTGGACACCTATAATTCTAGCTACTCAGGAGGCTGAGGCAGGAGAATCACTGGAACCCAGAGGTTGCAGTGAGATTGCCCCACTATACACCAGCGTGGGCACAGAGCAAGACTCCTTCTCAAAAAAAAAAAAAAAAAAAGAAAATTGTCACAGTAGAATTTAATATATAGAAAAAAATACCATTTAACAGTAAAGATGAACTAAAACTCAAAACCAAATTTGTCAATAGCAGTCCTATGCAAAAAGAAGTGCTAAAGGGAAATCACTAGGCAAAAATAAATGATTCTATAGAGAAACCTAAAAATGCAATAAATAACAGAAATACAATTATTTACTTTTTAAGATGATTTTAGTAATTGTGAACTTTCATATATGTTTAATATTAAATATATGAAGAAAATAAAAAGTCAGGAAGTGGTAAATGGAATTAAAATTTTGAAGACTATAATATTGCCTAAAATTATAAAATATTAATTTATATTTAACAGTGATTATTCAATAATAATGTAATCTCCCTGTATTCTCTAAGTGAACAATAAAAGGATGTATTTAAAAAAGCTAATAGGGAAGGTTATAAAAATGTACTTTATTAATTTGTGAGAAAAAATAGAGTACAGAAAAGTAATTTAAAACAGTTTTGAGGAATATAAAACAAAGGAAAAATGGTAGCTTTTACCACAACTATCAGTAACTGAATTAAATGTAGTAACAATTAAATACAAATTTAGTTAGACTAGTTTAAAAAACAATAAAAAACTGCAGATGAAATATATAGAAAGACATAGAAAAATGAAAATAAACAAAGTATACCATGAAAACACTGATTAAAATACAGCTGTTGTAGCTATTAATTACAGGAAAGTAAACTTTAATGCAAATAGAATTACTAAAGATAGAGAGGGATATTTAATGATGGTAAAAACATAAATCCTTCAAGAAGGATTCTAATTATGAACACTGAGTAGCATAGCTTAAAAAGACATAAAGCAAAGCTTGACAGAACAAAAGAAGAAAAAGACAGTCCAAAACCTTAGTGGAAGCTATTTTCACAGCATTCACATTTCACTGTTAACACAACTGGTAGACAAGTAGGAGATCTGATTAACACAGTGAACAAATCAGGCCAAATTTGGATACTCAGAACACTGCATTTTATACCTATAGAATATATATTACTTTCAATTTATTGTGTACTTACCAAAATTGACCATATGTAGATTTAAGTGGATTTATTTTAAAATCAACATCAACAATAATAATAAAGGGTAACTAAACATGCATGAAATGTTTGAAATTAAACAATAAACTTTTAAAAACCCATGACTGAATGATGTATTTTCAGTACAAATTACCACATAATTTTGATTAAATGATAATAAAATTACAATACATCTAAACTTAAGAAATTGAGTTCAACCGTACATATTAGGAGATTTGTAAGTTTAAATGAACCTTTAAGAGAAAAAAGCTTGAAATAAATGATATATAAGTACATTATAAGAAGTTGGGGGAAAAAGCCAATTAATGCCAAAAGAAATGGACGAAAAAATAATAAGAAAAAATTTAACAAAATAGAAACGAAACAAAATTAGAGAGAAACCACAAAAGCAAAAGTTATTTTTCTCTAACAAGACTGTTAAAATTAATAAGAGTTTGGTAAGACTGGTAAGAGGGATGCAACTAATAAAAAAAGACATTCCTACAATGCTACAGACATTAGTCAGATAAAATACTATTTTGAACAAATAAACATAATTAAAATAGAAATTTAAACAAAATTTATCAAAAAGGTAAAATAAAATAGAACAAAATTATCTATTTAAATAAGTTAATATGTAATTTATTAACCTGAATATCTTAAAGTTATTTTTTCCTCATATTCAAGAAAGAAATAACACTAGACTTATGTAGACCTTTCCAGAATATAGAAAAGAGGAAATGTATTCTAATTTATCTTATGAACCCAACGTAAATTTGAAATCAACACCTGCAAAAACATTAGAGAAAAAGAAAATGATGGGCCCATCTATCTTTTAAACATAGATGCAAAAATTGTAAAAAACATTTTATCAAGTCCAGCGTTATACAGAATGGATAATAGTTCATGACTAAACAGGATTATTCCAAGTATATAATAATAGCCTAATATTCAAAACCCTATAAATGTACCATGTTAACAGAAAGAAAAGGAGAAAAGATTATTAGAACATCTTATTAGATGTACTAAAGCATTTGACAAAAAATTCAAAGTTAATTCATGATGAAAATTCTTAGCGCAAAGTAGGATTAGAAGAGGGCATCTTTAATTTTAGAACAATTACTAGAAAAAAACTACAGCAAACACCATATTTAGTGATATTTTACTAAATTTTCTTTTTACATAGATGTAAGTGTTAGTTATCAACATTTTTCAACACTGTATTAGAGGCCCTAACCAATACAATAAGACAAGAAGAAAAAAATTAATAATTTGAATAAAAAAATCTTCTCATTATTTACAGACAATGTGTTTGTGGATAGAGACAATCCAAAAGAATCTTCAAAATAAACATTACAATTAATAAGTGAATTTAAATAAATTTAGCAAACAGGTTTTAATAAGAGATCAATGTATAAAATTAATTTTATTTTTATATGATAATAATAAAAATAAAATAAATTACAAATAAAATAATATTTACAATAGCATACCAATTAAATACCAAGGAAAAACTTCTAACAAAAAATGTGGAAAACTTCAACACTAAAAACCACAAACATATTTTAAGATAAATTACAGACCTAAATTAAATAGAAGTATATACCATGATCATGAATTGGCAAGATCAATATTATAAAAATATTAATTATTCTTAGGAAGAAGATCAATAAAGTCTTCCCTTAAAATGATGTAGTATAAATTAGAGAAGACAGATGAAATTTAATAGAGCTTAAGCAAGAGAAAAAAGCAAAATTAATTCAGCTAGATTGGAGAATGATTGGCCAAAAACAGTTTTTGGAAAAGGGAACATTTGTAATTGTAGTTTAATAAAAGTTTTTTGAGCAATGTGTGTCCAGCCACATGGGTGTTAAAGTCATGAGACTACCAAGAAGGATGGGGGCAAATAAAGGTAGGTGCTAATATTATACAACACTTTCAATGGAATAATTTTTATGTCTTCAAGGTCTCTCACAGTCCCCTCTACTGTTCAACAGGTTGCTGGGTATTATAATTTGATCACATTTAGATTTGTTCAGAATTCTAGATTGATACCACTCATATTAATTATGGTCACAGATTCACTGGTGATTGTAGACATCAGGGCTTTTTGTAACTTTTGTCTTTGTAGTTGAATTTAAATTATCCGACCAATGAGTTTCTGTGCAGAGCATTTAAGAGTCTTTGAGAACAGAGCAAACAATTATGCAGATATCAAATATTAATATCATAATTATCAGAATGTCTCAGACAATGCATTTTAGTCAAGAGTCATGATTAAGCCGAGAGAATAGGTTTCATTCTTATTTTGAATCTGTAGAGAAGAGAAATTTGATATAAATTTGCATAACACTTACTTTTTCCTCTAATTTCTTATTAGTTTTCCTAACCTTCTTTTTTATATTGAAAAATATCCAATACGTCTCTTGTTAGATGTGTGTATTCTTCTTTCCATAAGTCAACACGTGTACTTCCCTGGAAGCTGAGTATATTTAAAGTCTTTCTCTATTGCATCACAGCTTGTCCAGTTTTTACCAAGTCTTACAGCCTTACTTAGCTTGCCTAGGTTATTAATGTTTTTTTCATCATGGCATAATAAATTATGTTTCTGAGCTTTCGCATGGCTGTCAAAGCTACATACTAGGAGACAAAACAGCTATCCACTATTCACTGGTAGACATAGTTTGTTATATCTTTATTCAGGCTTAAACTTCCTCAAATTCCAGTAAATATTCTCTTGGAAATTTAGACCCCGCCTTTCTATGCAGGGGCCATAGTTATTTAAGGTTTCAGTATCTGCAATAAAAAAAAAAGAGTAAGAATTTTTTATCATTTAAAAGAATTAAGTCAGATTATTACAAAACTGAAATACTCATAAAAATTATAAGTTTTTAATAGCTAACAAATAAGTAGGAATTATCTAGTAATCTTGGGTCCCAGAGATTGAAAATATTCAAACAATGTGACCCAGAGTCTATATTTAAGTATTAAGTATTTGATTAATCAAATAGCTTTGTTTGTATTTATGAAGAATTTCTAGGATCAACGGCTCCCAAATGAATGTTAAATTTATTTTTTAAAATTGCTGCATAGTTTTGATAAGGTTGGAATCATAAAAATTATGACACTTTGTCATAAAAATTTAATTTCTTATGAAAAGCAGGAACTTTGGGGTGATTTCTGGTTGGAGGCATATATCAAAATTGTCTCCTAAACTTAATAAGAATCAAATAGAAAAGAAAAAACAAGATTGTCTCCTAAACTTAAAACTATCAGAGCATTTAGTAGAGTTGGCAATCAGGCTAGCAACAGGGCAAATGGGAATGTAGTATATAAGGTTGTAGAAGGCAATGAATAGTCAAATTTTGTCCTGAAGGTTTAGAGAAAAAAACCTTATTTAGTCCTGAAGAATAAGAGAAGGAAGTTTATGGTATTTTTGTAAAACTTGTTTTCAGATACCTTTAATCATTAGATTTAGTTAAACACACAACTTCTTTGTGGGGAATAATAGTCTACAATGATTTTGACTTTTTTATTTTGATTTTTTTAATATTAATTATTCTCAAGTCTCTTTAGCAGTATGTAGTGAAAGGAAAGTGGTATTATTATTATTTTGCACAAGGATATAGTTTCCTAGGGAAAATGGTACAAACTCAGCGATCTGATTAAACCTTTAGCTAGAGTGTGGACTCATTGGTGCCAAGTGTAATATAAATGACAGGTTTAATCTTTGATGTTTAGACAAAGAAGACTGAAGAAATAACTTGTAGAATCTCATCTTGGCAATCAGTAACACTAAACTAACAGAGAGAGGGAATTAAAAGCCATTAAAATTTAGAGGAGAAAGATACAAAGATAGTTGTAGCAGTTTTTGGCTTTCTGCATTCAGGTGTCTTGATCTGAAGGCTCTGGATGAAGGCCATGTCTAGCGGTCTGTTTTAGATCAAAGTTTCTTAACTTGTCCTAAGTTTTCTATACAAATAGAAGAAAAGTTTTATGGTTATGTAGTCCAAGGAAAGGGATTTTGAAGGAAATGCTTAATGTTAGTGAAGACAGTCTCTTGTGAATCTCTCCAAGCCAAAGGCTCAGATTTTTCAGCTTTCATTCGATTATATACAAAGTGTCATTAAGTTCAAAAATGTTAGCATTTCTTTGTACAGTGTCTTATGAGAACAAGATTTTCTCTAAGTTCCCTACTACTAATTGGTCAGAGACAATGAAAAATAACTTCGAATTTTTGAGGCAACAAGATTTACCATTTTGTGTATTGTCATGGACTAGAAAATGCTCTTGCATCTAAAAAAATTGAAGTTTGTTTTTAAAATCTTTGTCAGAAAAAGGAGGAAATCAATCCTGTAAGACTTTCAAACTGAAGCACAGAACAGAAAACCAACCATTTATAATATAAGAGTGGAGTACTGGCTCAGTATTTGCAAAAACTAATAGAACATTTCTGTAAATCTGAGGAATGTAACTATCACGTATATTATTTATTTCCCTAAGGAAATATAAAAAGGTATCATGAGGTTGGATGGAAAGGTATACTTAAAAGAAAAATGCTGAATATGGATCTACCACTGAAGTTACCTGCCTCAGGGGTAAGGTATTTTTGAATTGTATTATGGTTGAAAACTGCAAAGAATGAGGGAGTACAAACTTGTTAATGAATGGTCCATGAATCTTGTACAAGGTAGTAACCACACTCATTTGGCTTTTTGATGGGCAGAAGAGGCATAACAAGGGCTAATATAGGAAACTGTGAGTACTTTTTGGAGGTATGTAGTATGATGGGTCTTCAAAAGTCTCTTTTTTTAATAGACATTGGGTTAGTTTCAGTAAGACATAGATGAATTGATGAAGATCTTTATGGCTTCAGCCTCTTTCATCGGCTTTAGATATAAACTTTCTTTAGCCAAAAGGCTATTGGGAACAGATTCAAGGTCTGAGATGTTGGTAGGGAAGGCATCAGAGTGAGTGATCACTCCAGGCTATCACAAAACTATGGATCAGAATTCATCTCCTTCTGGAATTTTCAGAATGAGGTCATCTGGTTTATCTTTTATAATGGCACCTCATTTCCAAATAAGTCTTGTTCCCACAAATTCACTGGAGTAACATCACTAAACATAAACGTATATTGATAAGTTCCAGAGAGACAGGAACTGAGTGAGGCAAAAGCAGTGTTTGTGTGGTATCTCAGATTTCTACCAATAAAATGACTTTGTAACTCTGAAAAAGAAATGACGGAAGGGTCATATGGTTTATAGTAGGGAGTGTAACCCTGGGAAGTAACAAGAAATGGAATGTTCCAGTTTTGCAATTGCATGAAATTTTTCTTCCTTTTTTGTTAATAGAAATTGTAGGTAGGTGAGTAGCTACTTCCTTGCAGGTGCGACTAGAGTCTATCTTTTCAGCTAAAATAGGGAAAGTTTTCTTCCATTACCCTTTTGCCTTAAAATATTATCAGACATCTTTGTCTAGGCTAGGCTAAAGGTGTCCTTATTCTTGGGTTTATCTAATTTCTAATATGAAAAGCTAATAATTTGGTTTGTATTTTTTTCTTTTTCTGGATCTTTAAAGTTTTGAAAAAAAAAAAAAACAAAACCTAGTAGTTCAGAGAGCTAGAAAGAGCTGCCATTCTATTTCTTGTTTGTTTTTTAGTTTGCTAACAAAACCTGGCACACTTGGTTAAATACCATCACTGAGAAAGGTGGATATGACAGTTGTAATGTTTTTTCCTCTGAGAATAGCAATGTCTCAAAAGGCTAGAATGAGATGAATTTATTTATTTATTTATTTATTTATTTTCTGTTTCAGGAGTGCAATTTTGACCAATTACTTTTTACTGGAAGAACTTCAAGAATAGCTATGAAGCATATGAAGAGGTCTTATTTCTAAGTTCTCTCTCTCTCTCTTTCTCTTTCTCTCATACAGTCATGTGCTACATAAAGGTGTTTTGCTCAACAATGGACTTCATATACAGTGGTGGTCCCATAAGTTTATAATGAAGCTGAAAAAGTTATCTCACCTAGTGATGTCATAGCTGTTGTACTGCAACACATTACTCATGGGTTTGTGGTGATGCTGATGTTAACAAACCTACTGCACTGCCAGCCACATAAAAATATAGAACATACAATTATGTACAGCATAAAATATTTGATAATGATAATAAATATGTTATGGCTTTATGTATTTACTATACTAGCCTTCTTGCTTTCATTTTATAATGTACTCCTTCTACTTGTAAAAGAAGCTAACTGTAAAACAGCCTTAGACAGGTCCTTTAGGAGGTATTTCAGAAGAAGACATTGTTATCATGGGAGATTACAATTTCACTTCCTGTTATTGCCCCTGAAGAATTCCCAGAGAAACAAGATGAGGTGGTAGAAGGAAGGGATATTGATGATCCTGACCCTGTGCAGACTAGACTAATGCATGTGCTTTTGTCTTAGTTTTTAACAAAAAACTTAAAGAGTGAAAAAGAAACTTTAAAAATATAAAAAAAGTTTATAGAGTAAGACTATACAAAAAAGAAAATATTCTTATATAGCATACGGTGTGTGTTTTAGACTGTGTTATTACAAAGGAGTCAAAAAGTTAAAAAAGTATATAAAGTAAAAAAGTTACAGTAATCTAAGGATAACATTATTGAAGAAAAAAATTTATTTTATAAGTTTATTGTAGTTTAAGTGTACAGTGTTGATAAAGTATACAGTAATGCCCTAGGCCTTTATATTCAGTCACCACTCACTCACTGACTTACTCAGAGCAACTTCCAGTCTTGCAAGCTCCATTCATGGTAAGTGCCTTATACAAGTGTACCATTAAAAAAATCATTTATATGCTATTTTTACTGTACCTTTTCTATGTTTATATACAAAAATTTTTACAATTGTATTATAATTGGCTACAATGTTGAGTACAGTACCTGCTACACAGGTTCGTAGCCTAGGAGGAATAGGCTATACCATATGGCGTAGATGTGTAGTAGACTATACATACTCTATGTAAGTACACTCTATGAGGTTCACACAATGAAGAAATTGCCTAATATCTCTCAGAATGTATTCCTGTCATTAAATGACACATGGCTGTATATACATAATACATAGTGTGTATATATATGTTATTTACATATAACATATATAAATGGCATGTAACATATAAAATGATATTATATAACATATACAGGTGTATATATATGTTATGTATAACACATATAATGTACAGTATTATAATGTTATTTTTATATGACATACATAAATATATATATGTATCTGTTGTCAAATTTTGATCCTTATATTGAATACAATTTTGATAATCTATTTTACTTTTTCTGACCAAATATTAGTATCACTGAGTTCCACAAAATGATGAAATAATTGGTAGATATTAGGGCATCCTAGGGTATATGTCTTATGGAAAAACGTAAATTGTTTGTTGACTTTTGTCTTTTCTTTTGAGGGCTAGATATTTCATTAGATTATATTAATCAGGAACAAGATTTAACCAATAAAAATAAGGCTAATCTTTATAAGACATTGTAATGAGATATAATCTAATGAGAATTGTGTGCTCAGCAAGAGGAGGTAGAGGAAAAAAAAGAGGTTCTTGCAAAGTACAGAAGTAGGAAGAGCAGGAACAGAGCAAGGGGATGGAGGAATTCAAGTCGAGGTCACAAAGGAGGCCAAACAAAAGTTGAATCAAGAGGAAGAGAAAAGTTTAAGTTTGGATATTTTAGTCTTTTTATTTCTATATTTATATTGCTTTTTATATTTATTTATTTTTCAAAAGATATATTTGATCTTTCTAAGATCTCTTAGGGGAAATAGTTTTAGAACTTTTCTGTGTTGTAGAGAGCTAAATCTGGACAATGACTTGGAGTTTCAATGAATGCTTATATTTAAATATGGATAGAAAACCGGAAACAAATATTTATGCCTATGGAAACTGGGCTGTACATCTCCATGTCATCTATAACAGCCCTGAGTAATGAAAAGATTAAAAGAAACTTATTCAAAGACAATAAAGGAAATAGTAATGATTTAGGAGTTTGTATTAGTCCGTTTCATACCGCTATAAAAAAGTGGCTGAGACTAGGTAATTTATAAATAAAAGAGCTTTAACTGGCTCACAGTTCTGCAGGGCTTAGGAAATTTGCAATCATAGCAGAAGTCGAAGGAGAAGCAAGCACCTTCTTCACAAGGTGGCAGGAGAGAGAGAGAGTGAGGGGGGACCTGCCAAGCACTTTTAAACCAACAGATCTCTTGAGAACTCACTATTATGAGAACAGCATGGGGGAAACCACTTCCATAATCCAATCACCTCCCACCAGGTCCCTCCCTCAACACATGGGGATTACAATTCAAGATGCTATTTGTTTGGAGACACAGAGCCAAACCGTATCAGTAGTCTTTAAAGAAAGACGACAGAGTGGTCATCAGCAAGACTTATTCAGATGTTCAGTAGGAGAATCTGAAAATGAAAAAAAAAAATAAGAGAGAGAGAGAGACAGATCTGCTGCAAACTATCATTGCTGAAGTAATCCAGGTTGAGGAGCAGCAAGTCCAGTATTGACCTGAGTCAAGGTGCCAAAAACTGTGGAAGAAAATATAAAACAGAGCACTCTTAAGCATAAGCTTTCTTTTGAAATGTTTCCATGTGAGAATGAGCATGCTGCCATGTAAGTCACCTGTTTTATAACATAAGTGTAATAATGCCATGACATAGTGAATTACATAACATATAAATTGCAATGGGAGTAGAATGGTCTTTTAATCAACAGTGCTGTATCAATTGGATATTCCCATCAGAAAAAGTAGATTTTATTTCATTTCACCCTATATAAAATATTAATTTATTAGGGATTATAATTCTAAAAGTGAAAGGTAAAACACTAAAAGTCCTAGAAGAAAATATGAAATATCTAGTGTATATCAAATGTATCAAGTGGGACACAAAAAATACTAACTATAAAGATACATAAATGGAATTACATTAAAGTTAAACATAACTGCTCGTCAAAAAACGCCATTCAGAAAATAAAAAGACAAGCTACATTTGCTATATATACATCTAACAATCAATTTACTTCTAGCAAGTATAAAGAACTTCCCAAAAGATGGGTCAAATTAATTTTTAAAAATCTGCAAAAATTTTGAACATATAGTCATAAAAAGTTATTCAAATGTACACTCAACATTAAATGGACTGAAAAAGCAGTGCATTTAATTACTTAATGAAAAGCGCAAAGGAAAACCACAAAGAGATAACAATTGATATCTACCAGAAGCACTAAAATTTAAGACTCAAAATACCAACAATTGTATAGAAAATATAACACACACACTTCTAATGGAAGAATAAATTGGCACAACCAGTTCTAAAGTACTGCTTAGCATATCTAAGACTAACATTTTGAATCAGTAATCCCTCCCTTATGTATATACCAAACAGATTTGCCTATTGTTACCACAAGATATGTAGCAGAATGTTCATACCAGCAAATAAAATAAGAGAAACAACTAAAATACCAACCAATAGTAAAATTGATTAACAATTTTTATCATATTAACTTGAATTCTATAGGACAGTGGTTCTCAGTTGGAGACTATTTCATCCCCAGAGGATGTTTGACAATGTCTAGAGACAGTTTTAGTTGACACAACTGGAGAAATGTTATTGGCTTCTAAGGGGCATATGCCAGCAATGCTGCCAAATATCTTCCCATGCACAGCTCCCATAACAAAGAATTATCCAGTCCAAAATGTGCATAGTGCAAGATTGAAAAATTCTGCTATAGAACTATGAGAAAACTACACATAACCACATAGATGAAAAAAATGATACAGAGGAGTTTTACACTGAATACTTTGATTTATGAAAACTTCAGAAACAGACTCATCAAACCCTTTCACTGTGTTAGGAATCAGCTTAATGATTATCTTTGACAGGAAACAGTGATTAGAAAGGGAAGGGAAGGGGTCACTGATAATGGTAGTGCTCTGTAAACACAATACAGAATTCTAAGCCCCCCAACAGACTGAATGGACCCCTCCTCTCAGCCAAAGGCATTCCAAAGTTGACCTGAAAAACTAGTTCAGGCCATGATAAGAAAAGGGGCTTGGAAATGCCTCATTCAGGCACAACTGACCAGTATTAACATTAAAACAGAGATCTTAAGCCTGACAAAACAGACTTTTTGTAGCAATAACATACCAAATTCTAATCTTACTCTAGTATAGCATCATATGACAGATAACAAGCCCTAAAAGAAATTGAAGTATTTTACCCCAATATATATATATAATTGAACTGCAGATCTTTCTAATAGCAGAGCTTGGTACCTGAGGAGGTGGTTGTCTGTTAGTTAGAGACTCCCGTCAGAAGACAGTAGTCCTGGGCTGGGCATGGTGGCTTACACACATAATTCCAGCATTTTGGGAGGCCAACGTGGGTGGATCACCTGAGGTCAAGAGTTGGAGATCAGCCTAGTCAGCAAGATGAAACCCCATTGTCTCTACTAAAAGTACAAAAATTAGCCTGGTGTGGTGGCAGATACCTGTAATCCCAGGTACTTGGCTGTCTGAGGCAGGACAATCACATAAACCCAGGAGACAGAGGTTACAGTGAGCCAAGGCTTTAGCCTTGGCAACAGAGCAAGACTCCATCTCAAAAACAAACAAACATAAAGAAGGCAGTAGACGGTAGTCCTACCACGTTATGCAGGCATAAACAGTTAAGTTATTCCCCATGGTTAACTTAATAGCCTCTGTTACAAGCAAGGCTACCACTGAGACTGCTCAGGGGCAAGCCAGCTACCCTTTGGCTACTAAATCAAGTTCCTTACGTAGGTAGGCAACAGGCTACTGGGCTGTACCCTGGGCCTATGTTAGAACTCCCAGTGCCATTCCCTTTATTTCTGACACATAAAGATTAAACATTTTTCCTATGGAGAGATAAATGGCTGGTGTCTTAAGGAAGGCTCATTTTAGTTGGTCAAAGGCCTTTCTAGGCTCTGGTTCCCAAATTAGACAGTGAGTTTTAGCTGCCTGAGTCTCCTTTATTAAGTGGTATAAGGGACAAGTTATTTCACTCTACCCAGGTATCCACAGTCTGCAGAATCCTGTAATGCCCAAGAATTCCCTTGGTTACTTGACAGTTTGGGGGAGGAGAAAGGAGAAGATTTTCTTAAACCCTTCTTTGACCAATGCCCTAGTCCCCTCTGACAGGACTAGGCCTAGGTATTTCACTGGGGTCTGACAGAGCTGAGCTTTAGATTTTGAAACCTTATATCATCTGTTAGCTAGAAAATTAAGAAGAGCCTTACTGCCTTCCTTAGGGATTTCCTCTGTTGGAGCCCAGAGGAGAATGTCATCTATGTATTGTAAAGCTTTAACCTGAGGATAAAGGAACTCAGAGAGGTCTCTTGATAATTACCTGCCCAAAAAAGTGGAGGCTGTCTCAGAATTCCTGAGGTGACACTGTCCAGGTTAACTGGGTGGTTTGGTTAGAAGGATCCTTGAATGCAAACAAATACTGAGAGTCAGAGTATAATGGTATGCAGAAGAAGGCATTCTTTAGGTCCAGGACTGTGAAACATTTAGTTACCTCAGGTATTTGAGCTGGCAGGGTATACAGATTGGGAACCACCAGATGTATCAGAACCACAGCCTCATTAACAAGGTGGAGGTCCTGAACTAGTTTCCATTCCCCATTGGGTTTTTGTTCCCCCAATATCAGGGTATTACAAGGGCTATTGCAGGGCTTGAGGGGGCACTGCATCCTCAAGTTATCAATGATGGCTTCCAGTCCATTCCTAAACTCTAGTTTCAGGAGATATTGTTTCTGGTTAGGAAAGGAGGTGGAATCCTTAAGGTGGACCTTGACCCGTATGGCGGTTGTGGCTTAGCCAATCTTCCCTTCAATTGCTCAACCTTCTGGGTTAATATCAGTCTCCAATAGAGGGAGACAAAGAGTTTGCCCAGGGGCCATCAGGATGGTGGTCCACAGTTGGGCCAGAATATCCCTGCCCAACAGAGAAGTTGGGCTTTCAGGCATAATTAGAAATGCATGGGTGAACAAAAGTTCTCCCCAACTTCAACTAAGAGGTTGGGAAAAATATTCAGTAAAAGGCCTTCCTGAGATGCCCTTCATGGTCATGCTAAGAGGAGAGAGGGCCCTGTGTTGGAGAGGAGAACTGAGACCAGCTCTGGTTTCCAAAAGGAGGTCCACTTTTCTCCCTTTGATTTTCAGAATTACCCAGGGCTCCTGGATGGTAATGGTGGTCTGGACCACCGGGAAGTTGAAGAGATGAGCTCTGGGACTCATCAGCCCTGCTGCTGGACCATTTGGGAGATTGGTCTGGAACTGGTGACCAGCATCTCTGGGGACAGTCCACCCTCCTCCAGTGGTCCCCATTTCAGATTGGACAAGGTCAAGGTGGCTACCTCATGCTTCCTGGACAATCCTTCCTAAAATGCCCTGGCTTGCCACATCTGTACCAGTTAAAGGGTGTATCCTGGGAATTCTGGGATTTGTTGGCTTGCCTGGTGGCCATTAAAGCTCCTGTATCTTTCCTGTGTTTCCTCTCTGTCTCTCTCGGGCCTCCTTTTCACTTATAAAAAACCAAAGTATCCACTTTCAGGAGGTTCTCTAAAGTACTATCTAGTCCCAGGGCCTGCTTCTGCAGCTTCTTCATGATATCAGGAGCTGCCTGAGTAATAAATTTATCTTTCAGGATTAGTTGTCCCTCGACTGAATCAAGAGATAGACAAGTGTGCTTGACCAAGACCTCTCTTAGCCTTTCCAGGAAGGCAGTGGGATTTTCATCAAATCCCTGGTTTATCGTGTATAACTTGGTATAAATGAGAGGCTTGGTCCTAGTCCTGTGTAACCCCTCCATTATGCACTCCTGAAAGTCTCCTCTTCCATTCTCCCATTTCGTCACTGGGATTCCATCCAGGGTCATCTATTGGTACTGCTTCTCTTCCAGTTGGATAAAGTTTGTCCCCTTCCCTGATGCTATATGTGATAGAAAGCTCATCCCTAAATCTCACTCTTGTTTGCAGAGCAGCCTGCTTCTCCGTGTTAGTCAGGGTCTGATTCAAAAGTAACACAAAGTCTTTCCAGGAGAGCTCAAATACTTGGGTGAAACTCGGGAAGGGCTCTATTTATCTGTCAGAGTCATCTGAAAACTTGCCAAGATCCTCCTTAATCTGTTTTAAGTTCTGTAGACAGAAGTGAACCTGGACTTTACTGAGGCCAAATTCACCAGGCATCTGTTGGAGAGCAAGAGCGAGACTGGGGCTTGTCTAGGGTGAGGATTTCTAGGAGGGGGCAAGCAAGAGAGAGAAGCTGGATAGGGAGGATGAGGTAGACCTAGAGCAAGGCTGCAGGGAGCTGGCTTCTCTGTTGGAGGTGCTTCTGGGATTTGTTTTATTAGTTCCCTGGGATTGCCCCTTGTAGCCTCCCCTGAGATGGCAAACAGGAGGGATGGATAAATCCTACACTGTCAGGAAAGGTCTGGATTGCCATGCAAGGTAAAGAAAGCCTGCCCATACAGGGCCTCAGATCTGTCCTCATGTTTACAGAAAAGGTTCAACTGCAGGGCTGTATCAAAATGAATGGGTCCTTCCTGAGGCCAAACCAGTCCTTCTTGTAAACCATAATTTGGCCAAACCTTTGTGCAGAGGGATATGAGGCATTTTTCCTCCAAAGTCTGAGGGTCAAAGCAGTCCCATTGGTTCAGGATACACTCCAGAGAAGTATAACCTGGGGATGGTGAAGATAGCTGGTTTCCAATTCTAAAAGACAGGGAAATAGAGGCATCCTTCATTTTCTTTCTTCTTTCAGTGATAACCAGAGGTGTAATGGAGAGAAAGTGGGCATCCTTTCTTTCTCTTCCATCTTGTCCCCTAGTCCTGGCGACCTTGGCAGGTGCCACCCACGGGTGCCAAAGTGATTTTCACCTGTGCTAACAGAGGAAGGGCTATTGGGTGGGAGTATCTTCTCTTACCCATTACGTCCTATTTTCCCTGCTGTAAACAACCTTTGAGTTCCCTGGGCCTCATCTTTGTCATGGAGCATGGCCTCCTTCCGTGAAACAGGGATTTAGTTGGCAGGAATTGGTCCTACCCATTTACACTGTGCCTGTTGCCTAGCTTTGGATCCCTCAGATCAGGTTTTTCATTCTAGGGCCTCAATCTGAAGCCTAGAATTGATTTTGGGACAAGTTTCAGGGGCTGCATGGATCTGTTTAGATTAAGTCTCAGATGTGCCCTGGTGAATTTGCAGTTATCAGCCAGCAGGGGTCGGTCATCCATTGTTTTTCCTGTTACAAGCAGAGTGCTGGAGATAGGAACCCTCTCACTTAGAAAAGAATAAAGGAAACATCTTAAAGTACAAAAAAAAAGTGTGTTTTGGGGGGAACTTCTTGCTCTGTACAAATGGGTTTCTTCAACTACTGTATCCCTTACCCGGTTCAGACCAGTAAGGACCACTCAACCACGGGAGGAAAGGCTCTACTGGTGCAGCAATCAGGAGGCACTGGGGGGCCCAGTGGCAGCCATGGTTTTTTCCCACCCCTCATGGCCATTGGGCACAGCTTGTGCATGCTGCAAACAGGCCCAGGTGCCCAAGTAAGAAGGGGAGGCAGTAAGGTGGTAAGTCACTGCACCTTGTCCATCCCACGCATCACCTGCCGCCATTAGGGAGAGGTTTGGGGTCGCACCTCTAAGAACAAACGGAAACCAAATTGTTCTAAATTGCTCCCTTGATTGCTGGGCCAAACATACATTGTACTTAGTAACATCTCAGCAGTTTGCAGCATTACCCCTAACATTATACAGAAGAGATAGGAGCCATTTCAAACCATGAAAAAACAAAAGACACCACAGCAAAGTCTGGGGATCTTGGCCAAAGAAGTTTAGTCTTGGGGCCTTCCAGCAACAAAAGATGCCTTTGGTTGCCCCAGGACTCTACTCCGGAGGTCTACGATTAGACCTCCATGAAGAAAAACAGAGCCAATATTTATTTTACTCAAAGGAAAGAGGGAGGTGTCAGGGTCTTGGAAAAGAGGCAGATCCGACAGCTCTGCATCTGTACTCACCCTTGTGCTGAACCCCTGGATCAAAGGCGAGCCCCCAGTTAAGACGGAGGAGTTCCCTGACCCCTTAGTGGGACTTGCAACAGGGGTGTTTCTCATTTACTCGGCCGCCATGCACTCAAACCCCTTATGGGAGCATGCAGGTGAGCTGGGGCAAGTGCTTTTGGGCTCTTGCCCCACAGCCGTTGTCTACGGGTGCTACGACGCTCTTTTAGTTTTGCCGTCTGTGGGTGGCTAAATGTTAACCAGCTCAGTGGAGTCAGGGTGACAGCCTTTTACACCCTGCCCTCTTGGTACCCAGGTCCTTGTCCAGCATCCAGGAAGAATCAGCTCACACAGACTTGAAGGATGGTAAATGCGGGGATTTTATCGGGTGGTGGAGGTGGCTCTCAGCAGAATGGATGAGGAGCTGAAAAAGAGATGGAGTGAGAAGATGATCTTTCCCCGGAGTTCAGCTGTCTCGCCGCCGATCTCCTCTCTGACCATCCCCAGACAAACTCCTCTCAACGTTCAAAAGCTCCTTGTCTTCTTTCTTTCACTGCTGTGCTGTTCTGCCACTCTGTCAGTGGAGCTTGGGGTTTATATGCATACAGGATAGGAGCATGGCAGGCCAGAGTGGTTTTGGTAAAGGCAGCATTTGGGCACAAAAACATGAATGCCTATTCCCATTGAGGGACATGGATTACCAGGCTTGAGGGTGGGGCCTTTGCAAGGGAATTGCCCTCTTCTACTAGGTCCCTGCCTCCTGTCCATATCACTAGCATTAAGAAGCCAAGTCAGAAATTTCAGCATTTGAGAATTCACTCTGCCAGCAAGCTAGCAAGTTAGTCAGTCATAATTTTACAGTTTCATCTGGTGGAAAGATATCAGACTTCTGAGTAAGAGCAAAGTTTCTTATTCAATGCAGTAGATTAACCAGAGTAACATTTCACATCAGTTCTCTGAGCCCCAATTTTCACAGGGCAACATGATAAGGGCCAGGTGGTACATGAATATACCATGGGGAAGCATTCCAGGAAAGGAACCTTGCCTCTAGGACACTCTAGTCTTATAAATGGGGTGCTGACAAACCTGTTCTTCTCCCCTCTTGAGACAGACACTGTCTTTATACCTTGGAATATAAGCAAGTTCATTTTGGAGAAGTGGGAGGGTCTCTATAATTATTAAACTGAGACATTTCTCACGGGTAAGACATCTTTAAATCACTACAGAAGAAGTTACTGACTTTCTCTTTACTATCTGGAAATGTAAATACATTTGCACCAGAGGGAGTTCCTGTCTCTATCTTTCCAGGGTGGCTTGTAAAAACATTCTTGAGACTATAGTTCTGGAGAACAAAGACTAATGTCTGGATGTGTAGAAACAACAGAGATTCATCAAGAATTATCTAGCAGCATCACAGAAGTGTGGATAAAAAACTGTGATATTATTTTTAACTATCTTATCAAAGAATATAAACAGATGTGTGTATTGGAAATACACAACCACTACTAGTGATTATTTGTAGAGATTTACTCTCATATTATGGTAAATTTGGAAATTGTCACAAGTTCTTTTAAAAGCAGATTTAAAATAGGAATTAATATTAATATCATTCATGTTGTTCGACTCAGTACATCCAAGCTAAAGAATTCAAAGTTCTCAGTAGTGTGCTTTATAATTTTTATTATAGAAATATTTAAAACAGCATATTATATAAAGAGAGAATAATGGTGAGATATATTTGGAATACCCATTCAATGGAATAACTTCGAACAATACATTTGCTGAGAGAATAGCACCTAAGATAATATTAGGTTAAAACACAATTATTGCTGAGCTGAAAACATTATAGATAGATGCAGATATGGATACAGATATATGGATGTACATATGTAAATATGTAGAATCAGACACAGATACAGTACAGATACATATTTAGAACAGTAACAAGAAGAAAATATTTTAACATAATTTTTTTCAGTAAGTCTGTGGAAGATTTATATTTATACATTTTTGCGTTTTCAAAAGCCCATGTATAAAGTATCACTTTTATCTTATAAAAAGTTTTATAAGTTAACCTCTATTTTTTAAATTGTATTTGGCTTTTTAAATGCCATCCACATTAACACCTCAATCTGTTTTCACATATTTGAGTGATATTTTAATTGGTTGGTGATATGGTTTGGCTGTGTCCCCACACAAATCTCATCTTGAATTGTAGCTCCCATAATTCTGACATGTTGTGGGAGGGACCAGGTGGGAGGTAATTGAATCATGAGGGTGGATGCTGTTCACATGATAGTGAATAAGTGAATAAGTCTCATGAGACCTGATGGTTTTATAATGGGGAGTTACCCTACACAAACTCTCTTCTCTTGTTGTTGCCATGTGCGATATGCCTTTCACCTTCTGCCATGAATGTGAGGCCTCCCCAGCCATGTGAAACTGTGAGTCCATTAAACCTCTTTTTCCTTATAAATTACCCAGTCTCATTTACATCTTTATCAGCAGTGTGAAAATGGACTAATACAGTAAATTGGTACCAGTAGAGTGGGGCGCTGCTTTAAAGATACCTGTATTAGTCTGTTTTCATGCCACTGATAAAGACATATACACGAATGGGCACTTTACAAAAGAAAGAGGTTTATTGGAATTACAGTTCTACATGGATACACAGATAGCAGCAGGCAAAGAGATAGCTTGTGAAAGGAAACTCCTGTTTTTAAAACTATCAGTTCTCCTGATATCCATTCACTATCATGAGAACAGAACAAGAAAGATCCGGCCCCATGATTCTATCATCTCCCACTGGGTCCTTCCCACAATATGTAGAAATTACAAGAGCTACAAGATGAGATTTGGGTGGGGAAGCAAAGCCAAACCATATCATTCCACTCCTGGCCCCTCCCAAATCTCATATCTTCACATTTCAAAAGCAATCATGCCTTCCCAACAGTCCCCCAAAGTCTTAACTCATTTCAGCATTAACTCAAAAGTCCACAGTCCAAAGTCTCATCCATGGCAATACAAGTCTCTTCTGTCTACCAGCCTGTAAAATCAAAAGCAAGTTAGTTACTTCCAAGATGCAAAGGAGGTACAGGAATGGGGTAAATACAGCTATTCCAAATGGGAGAAATTGGCAAAAACAAAGGGGCTACAGGTCCCATGCAAGTCTGAAATACAGCAGGGCAGTCAAATCTTAAACCTGTAAAATGATCTCTTTTGACTCCATGTCTCACATCCAGGTCACACTGACACAAGAGGTAGGTTCTCATAGCCTTGGGCAGCTCCACTCCTGTGGCTTTGCAGTGTACAGCCTCCCCTCCAGCTGCCTTCATGGGCTGGTGTTGAGTGTCTACAGCTTTTCCAGGCGCACAGTGCAAGCTGACGGTGGATCTACCATTCTGGGGTCTGGAGGATGGTGACCCTCATCTCACAACTCCACTAGATGATGCCCTAGTAGGGACTCTGTGTAGGGGCTCCCACCCCATCCCACATTTCCCTTCTGCATTGCCCTAGCAGAGGTTCTCTATGAAGACTCCACCGCTACAGCAAACTTCTACCTGGATATCTAGGTGTTTCCATACATCTTCTGAAATATAGTTTGAGGTTCCCAAACCTCAATTCTTGACTTCTGTGTACTTGCAGGCTCAACACTATGTGGAAGATGCTAAGGCTTGGGGCTCCCACCCTCTGAAGCCATGGCCTGAGCTCTATGTTAGCCCCTTTCAGCCATGGCTGGAGCAGCTGGGATGCAGAGCACCAAGTCCCTAGGCTGCCCATAGCACAGGGACCTTAGGCCTGGCTCACAAAACCATGTTTTCCTCCTAGGCCTCCAGGCCTGTGATGATAGGGGCTACCATGAAGATCTCTGACATGCCCTGGAAACATTTTTCCCATCATCTTGGGGATTAACATTTGGCTTCTCACTACTTATGCAAATTTCTGCAGATTTGCAGAATGGGATTTTCTTTTCTATCACATTGTCACGCCGAAAATTTTCTGAACTTTTATGCTCTGTTTCCCTCATAAAACTGAATGCCTTTAACAGCACTCAAGTCATATCTTGAATGCTTCACTGGTTAGAAATTTCTTCCACCATATACCTTAAATCATCTCTCTCAAGTTCAGAGTTCCACAAATCTCTAGGGCATGGGCAAAGTGTCATCAGTCTCTCTGCTAAAACAATGAGAGACACCTTTGCTTCACTTCCAAACAAGTTCCTCATCTCCATCTGAGACCACCTCAGCCTGAATTTTATTGTCCATATCATTATCAGCATTTTGGTTAAAGCCATTCAATAAGCCCTAGGGAATTCTAAACTTTCCCACATTTTCCTGTCTTCTTTTGAGCTCTTTAAATTATTCCAACCTCTGCCTGTTACCCAGTTCCCAAGTTGCTACTTTCAGGTATTGATATGCTTTGGCTCTGTATCTCCACCCAAATCTCATATTGTAGCTCCCATACTTCCTATGTGTTGTGGGAGAAACCTGGAGGAAGATGATTGAATCATGATGGCAGGTCTTTTCTTTGCTGCTCTAGTGATAGTGAATGGGTCTTACGAGATCTGATAGTTTTAAAAACAGGAGTTTCCCTACACAAGCTCTCTCTTTCCCTGCTGCCACCCATGTAAGATGTGACTTGCTCCATGTAGAACTGTAGATCCAACAGACCTTTCTTTTGTAAGTTGCCTGGTCTTGGGTATGTCTTTATCAGCAGCATGAACATGAATTAATACAGTATATTGGTACCAGTAGAGTGTGGCATTGCTGAAAAGATATCACAAAATGAGGAGGCAACTTCAGAACTAGTTAACAGGCAGAGGTTGGAACAGTTTAAAGGGCTCAGAAGAAGATAGGAAAATGTAGGAATGCTTGGAACTCCTTTGAAACTTATTGAATGGCTTTGACCAAAATGCTGATAATGATATGGACAATGAAATCCAGACTGAGGTTGTCTCAGGTGGAGATGAAGAACTTGTTGGGAACTGGAGTAAAGGTGACTCTTGCTATGTTTTAGCAAAGAAACTGGTGGCATTTTGCCCCTGCCCTAGAGATTTGTGGAACTTTTAACTCGAGGGAGATGATTCAGGGTATCTGGTGGAAGAAATTTCTAAGCAGCAAAGCAGTGAAGATGTGACTTGGGTGCTTTCAAAAGCATTCAGTTTCAAATGAAAACAGAGCATGAAATTTTGAAAAATGTTCAGCCTGACTATGCAATAGAAAATAAAAAACCATTTTCTAAGAAGAAATTCAAGCTTGCTGAAGAAATTTGCGTAAGTAACAAGAAGACAAATGTTAATCACCAAGACAATGGGGAAAATGTCTCCAGGGTATGTCAGAGAACTTTGTGGCAATCTCTCCCATCTCAGGCCCAGAAGCCTAGGAGAAAAAAATTGCTTGTAGGCCAGGCCCAGGGGCCCCTTGCTGTGTGCAATCTAAGGACTTGGTGCCCTGCATCCCAGCTGCTCTTGCTGTGGCTAAAAGGGACTAAGGTACAGCTCAGGCCATGGCTTCAGAGGGTGCAGGCCCCAAGCCTTGGCAACTTCCACTTAGTGTTGAGCCTGCAGGTACATAAAAATCAAGAACTGAGGTTTGAGAACCTCCAACTAGATTTCAGAGGATTTATGGAAAATCCTGGATGTCCAGGCAGGAGCTTGCTGTAAGGGTGGGACCCTCATGGAGAACCTCTGCTAGGGCAGTGTGGAAGGTAAACATGGGGTTAAAGCCCCTACATAGAGTCTTCACTGGGCACCGCCTAGTGGAGTTGTGAGAAGAGGGTCACTGTCCTCCAGACCCCAGAATGGTAGATCCACCAACAGCTTGCACCGTGAGCCTGGAAAAGCTGCAGACACTCAATGCCAGCTTGTGAAATCTGCCCGGGGAGAGGCTGTACTCTACAAAGCCACAGGGGTGCAGCTGCCCAAGACCAGGGGAACCCACCTCTTGCATCAGTGTGAGCTGGATGTGAGACATGAAGTCAAAGGAGATCATTTTGGAGCTTTAAGATTTGACTACTCTGCTGGATTTTGGACTTGCATGGGGCCTTTAGCCCCTTCATTTTGGCCAATTTATCCCATTTGGAATGGATGTATTTATCTAATGCCTATATCTCCATTGTATCTAAGAAGTAGCTAATATGCTTTTGATTTTACTCACTCATAGGCAGAGGGGACATGACTTGTCTTAGGTGAGACTTTAGACTATAGACTTTTCAGTTAATGCTGAAATGAGTTAAGACTTTGGGGGACTCTTGGGAAGGCATGATTGCTTTTGAAATGTGAGGACATAAGATTTGGGAGGGGCCAGGGGTAGAATGATACAGTTTGGCTATGTCCCCACCCAAATCTCATCTTGAATTGTAGCTCTCACAATTCCCACATGTTGTGGGAGGGATCCAGTGGGAGGTAATTGAATCATGGGTGCAGGTCTTTCTTGTGCTGCTCTTATGGTAGTGAATAAATCTCACAAGATCTGATGGTTTTATAATGAGTTGTTTCCCTGCACAAGCTCTCTTCTCTTGTCTGCCACCATGTGAGATGAGCCTTTCATCTTCTACCATGATTGTGAGGCCTCCTCAGTCATGTGGAACTGTGAGTCCATTAAACCACTTCTATCTTATAAAATACCTAATCTCAGGGATGTCTTTACCAGTAGTGTGAAAAATGGACTAATACAGTTGGTTATTTGCAAGGTAATTTTATTTTATGGGTTTATTTTATGGTCAAGAGTTTCTAAAACTAAGGCTATATAGGATCTCATGTTAAAACCTAGCAATGAGATTTGTAATAAAGCATATGGCTACATTTTTGACCACTGATAGCTTTACTTTTCTTTCTTTTCCACATTAGGCCAAGCTGATTTTAAAACCCACTAACTTCTTCCCTGGTCACTATCAGGAAGTTTGAAGCCCATAAATTCCCTGTGGGTGCATAGGAACATTTACCCAGAACATTCCTCTAGTCACTATAAGGGCCCAATCCACTCTCTCTGCTCAAGCCCAGTGGATTGATTTGGGTGCTCATCCTTCTATCTCCAGAAAATTTCATTATGTGAGTAAGAAATCCTTTTGTAATCTTTTGAGGCATGTTTGGCATCATCAGGCTAGGCATCTGAATCAATTTTGTTTGAGGAGTGTTGATCCCATACTCCTTGAAGTAACCACCAAAGAATTTTTTTTGCATTTAAATATATCTATACACACTCATACACACACACACATACATACAAAAACATGAACATGTAAATTATATATTGCATATTGTATATAATATATCTAGCTGTCTATATCTTCTAAATTCATAGATTCAGTTTTATTCTGGGGAATTTTTATGGTCTTTTGAGAACATAATCATACCTTAAGAAACAAAATGTTTAACCACTTTTTTTTTTTTTTTTTTTGAGAAGGAGTTTCACTCTGTCTCCCAGGCTGGAGTGCAGTGGGGCCATCTTGGCTCACTGCAAGCTCTGCCTCCCAGGTTCAGACCAATCTCCTGCCTCAGCCTCCCGAGTAACTGGGACTACAGGTGCCCGCCACCATGACTGGCTAACTTTTTCTAGTTTTAGTAGAGACGGGGTTTCACCGTGTTAGCAAGGATGGTCTCCATCTCCTGATCTCGTGATCCACCTGCCTCAGAATCCCAAAGTGGTTTAACCACTTTTAAACTTAGTGATGCCAAGCAGAGAGATTGAGCCAATGTATTAAAGTCTCCTCAGAATAATTATAACATAACACTCACAGACAGTGGAATGTACACTAAGGAAAAGAGATAAAATATCAAAATCAAGAAAAAACCTGTTTCTCTTCAAAAGCAATCCTGTTTCTCTCCCAGTATTTTTTTTCTAACGCCACCATGTAGCCTAACTAGAAACTTGGGAATCCATTGTAATTCCTCTTTTACTCTCACACTGTACATCCAATTGAATAAATTCCAGTCTGTTCTAATTTCTAAATAGTTCTTTAAACAATTTATTCTTATCTTTAATGTCATCATCCTTGTCCTGGCCATCACCATCACCCACTTGATATACATATTCAACTTCTAAAGTGGCTTCATTCATTTTGTTCTTTCCATCGTCCAATTTTTTAGACATACCTTTTGCTTACAACTTTTCAGAACATTCATTTTTCCTTTAAAATAAGCACTAATGATTACTCTCTAGTCTACAGAGTAAAAACATACCAATTTGGCACCTGCATTCCATTTTGTATGTTATTTTGCATAATTGTTCTATTCCATTCACACTGGCTTTCTTTCTGCCTCTCAAACAGTTTAATTTTTTCTGAGCCTCAAGGTCTTTGCCCATAATGTTCCTTATGCTCAGAGCTGGCATTCAGCAAAGATGCACTGGTACTACATAACTGGTGTGTGAAATATAAAATATTCCCAAACCTGTTGGCAAATAGCTACTGACCCAACCCCCTCAAGTGCTCCACTGCTGCTCTGATCTGCAGGCTCCTTATTTGGGACTCCCCAGATATCCTCACAATTAGCAATCAAAAGGCTAATTGCAATAGCAAGGGTCCCTGTGATAATTTTGTGGCTTTCTGCCTAGCATCTATTTTGAGTGGTGCCTATAATAAATGTCCCACTTTCTAGGTGATGCCACTGGCTCCTTTAAGATATCCTAGATGGCAGATGTATATGTTCCATATACGCCCTACTCTCAGACCCAGGAAAGCCGAGTTGTGTACCACAATGAAACTGTGTAACATTCACCGATCTACCAAACAGATTTTCTCTACGTATCCCCTAGCCAAAGAGGTTTTCTGATTATCATACCAAATGCAGAATTCTACAATGTTCTCTGTTGAAATATTTTATTATTTTCTTCGTAAGTCTTTTTAAAACCCTCTATTATCATGGTTATTTTTTCTTTACTATTTTTTTAGATTTAAATTTCAGGATTGTTTTATTCCCCATTGTTTCTCCTAGTGTTTAGCATATATAGTAGGTGCTTTGATGTATTTGTTGAATTAATAAATCAATCAATTTCTCATGTCTCTGGCATGAAGAAAATAGAGATCATTTTGTTTTTTGGGTGTAAGAAGTGTTATCAACAATGTGGACCTAAGAATATAAGGGGAGCAAGAATTCTTACTACTCAAGTCCAACTCAAAATAACTGATATTCCTAGAGAGTTATAAAGATTACATAACTTTCAATAATATATTATTTTGTCCAATCCTTTCTCAAAGTAGCTCTTTGTCTATTAGCTTTATTTCTTTATATCCAAGCAAGTCTTCTATCAATGGAGAAGAGAGTTGGGAGTATTTATTTATTTTTGGGGGGGAAATTTATCCAATGCTCATGTCTTCTTAGTGTGATTTCTTCACACATCATCAAGAAAGCACATACAGTTGACCTCTGTGGAAGAGATCACTACTTACTTATCAATACCTACTCTCCCCTTCTCTCACACAAAAATATAACTTCAAAGTTGGTAAAACTTATGTCTATACAGAATATAAACTACTATTTTCCAGCATACTTTGTAGCAAGATACGGTAATGTTACAAAATTCTAACCAATTGGATGTGAACAGAAAATATATATGCTGCCTTATGAGTATATGCTATGCTAAAATTTGAAGATGGCAAGGAGTAGAAATATTTATGACCCAGTTCTTGCATTAAAGGAGCTCAGGGTTTTTAGAGTTATATAAAATGGAATTTGTTATACTACAGGGCTTCATATCTGAAATAAAACAGATTCAGATAAAGTTGGCAAGTAAAATTGGTTAATATATTCTACCTTCAGGATCTGGTAGCAATGAATGATTTGCATTCAGGTCCAACATTTACATGGAACTCAATTAAGCTTTGTCCACATTCTGGCATTTGTCATATACAGGAATATCTATGAAAGGTATTGTTTAAACTTTGATGGAAGGCATAATGGGAAATATGAAAAAACTAAAATTTTGGAATCAATATGATTTCTGGGAATAAATCCACTGTGGTTAACAGAATCTGAATTCAGGAAAAGCAACATGGCCAGGGGTAGAAGTAGCTTCTGGGAGAACATGGTGACTATACTTGACTTTACCGTTGATCTAAACTCATGTAGCACATCCGTATTCTTGGAACTGTTTAAAACAGACGCACACACAACAAACAAAAAGTAATGACCTAGCTGTAAATTAAAGAATTCTAACAACTGAGAATCATGCAATGCTCCTTTGAATCATAGAATAGAATGATTTTACTTCTACAAGAACAAAGACAAGACGTTATGGTCAATATGAATAGTATGACTCATCAGGAGAAGAATATTGGAGAGAAGAGTGAGTAATATTGGAGACAATCATGTCTGGGTCCAAAAAAGTAAAACTATCATGAGACATAGCACTGGGGAACTCTACAGGGAAGTGTAGAGAAGGGTACTTGAAGCAGGAAAACCTCACAGAAGGGCCCAAGAGGCGGTGTGTTAGTAACCGGAATCTAGCTCAAGGCAGAACAGTTGCCTGAAAAGAATGAAATGGAATGAAAGGTCAGGGGCATAGGCTGTGGTTTACAAAAAATATTGGGAACACAACCAGGAGCTGAGCATCCTGAGGGGCAAACCCTTCTGTTGGAGCAGTGGTAGTCCTGAGAAATACTGTGGGGGTGATGTAATTGCGGGTATGTTAGGGCAATGTCAAAGGTACTGTTATTGCAGGAGTATATGCAGCTAATTTAAATCGACCAGGAACACATGAAAGACTTCTAAATACTCTCAGAGACACTGGAAGGGTGAACCTTAAATGACAGTCTGGGAGTCTACAATTACACAGATATAACTATGGAGTTACCAAAGTTCAGATTAATCATTAATGGGATCTAATTTGTGCCCAGAGACTGTGAAAGTCTACCACATTCAGACTACAGAGAGCTGAAAATAAAGATAAGTTTAAGTTTCAATTTAAACTTTCATTCTGGACATGTGCGGTAGCTTACGCCTATAATCCCAGCACCTTAGGAGGCCAAAGCAAGAGGATTGCTTGAGCCCAAGAGTTCAAGACCAGCCTGGGCAATACAGTGACACTGCCTCTACAATATTAAAACAAACAAACAAAAAACAAAAAAACATGGTGGTGCATGACTGTGGTCCCAGCTATGTGGGAGGTTGAAGTGGGAGAATTCCTGAAGCCCAGGTAGTTGAGGCAGCAGTGAGCTGTGATCACACCACTGCACTCCAGCCTGGATGAGAGAACAAGACCCTGTCTCAAAAATAAATAAATAAATACAAATAAAAAAATAAATTTATTCATGTTAAAGGAGAAATGTAAACCAATTGTATAAATCCAGATTATGCAAAATGCAATAATTATAGGGAAGTAGTGGGCCTCTAAATAATTATTTTAATCCATGAATATAGATATTCATAGTTTTGCCACCTTTGATATGACACAATTTGGAAGCAAAAAAAATGTAAGCTTATGTGTGTATATTCCAAAATGTATTTTCTTTAGGATTTTTGCATCTATGTTCATATTGGTATGTAGTTTTCTTTTTTTGTTGTGTCCTTGTCTGGCTTTGGTATTGGGGTGAAACCTACTTCCTAGACTGAATTAGGGAGAATTCCTTCCTCGTTGATTTTTTGGAATTTTCAGGAGGATTGGTACCAGTTCTTCCTTGTATGTTTGGTAGAATTTGCCTGTGAATCCTTCTGGTCCTGGGCTTCCTTTCACTACTTGTTACTGATTTGTTCAGGATTTCTATTTCTTCCTGGTTCAATCTTGGAAGATTGTATGTTTCCAGGAATTTATCCATTTTATCTAGGCATTTTAGTTTGTGGATATATAGCTGTTCATATTAGTCTCTGATGATCTTTTCTATTTCTGTGGTATCAGTTGTAAAGTCTCCTTTTTATTCCTGATTATGCTTATTTGGATCCTTTCTTATTTTATTTGTTAAGTCTAGCTAATGAGCTATCCATTCTGTTTATCTTTTCAAAGAACCAACTTTTAATTCATTATTTTTTTCTCAATTTTATTTAGTTCTCCTCTTACCTTTATTATTTGTTTTCTTTCACTAGCTTTGGGTTTGGTTTGCTATATGCAGAAGACTGAAACTAGACCCCGATCTCTCACTATGTTAAAAAAAAACACTTTACAGTATTTTTGACTATCTTATATTTATATAAAATATTTTATATTTATAAAATTGACACTATCTTGTGTGATAACATGACACCTTTATTAATGAGGACTAAGCTCTGACTTTTTTCTCTTGCCCAAATTCCTATCTAAAGAGTCTGGGGAGTCATACCCTACAAACCATAAATTCTCATCAGATGGGTTTTATTTAACCCTGTATATTGTGACTTACTTTCCAATCCGACTTATTTTGGTTTACATTCAGAAAGGCAGTTCTCACTTTTTGTTATGTTACATTTTATCAGATTTCTTATGCAATCCTTTTCCTTCTCTCATATATTATTATAATTCAGGGTTGTTACACATCCTCTTGTGATGCAACTTTTATCATTTCTAATGATTTCTTCATCTAGATAACCAAACAACATTTCTTTAATGAGCTCCTGACTCACATGTCCGACTGAATACCAAACATTACCGTTAGCTCAGGAACAGCACGGTTTAACACTGACATCATTTTCTCCCTTGCTTTTCTTTCTGAATGTCAGTTTTAGTCATTGTCGATATCATCTACACAGCTGTCAAAGTCAAAAGTCTGGTGTTGTCCTTGCATCCACATTTGTCTTTCCCTTACTTTGCACAGTCAATTGGTCTCCAATTTCTGTTGATTCTACTGCCTACATTTGTAAAACTTTCAGTTTTCTCAACTTTCTGTATCATATTTTTAAATTTACATAACATTATTTACCTTCCTTGACTTAAAAAATATCTTAACTAATATTTTTCCATAT
The DNA here is from genome assembly GCF_029281585.2 of Gorilla gorilla gorilla. NCBI lineage: Eukaryota > Metazoa > Chordata > Mammalia > Primates > Hominidae > Gorilla > Gorilla gorilla. Next base: position 176,740,578 of record NC_086017.1, read on the forward strand.
CTCTAAGCCTATTCTTTCACTAAGTTGACTTAATTTTTCCAGTACACGAAATATGTCATGTCACTCCTTAGCTTAACAATCATCAATAACTGTCTATTACTATGAGGAATAAGTTCAAACTTTTTAGTATGATGAAAAATTTATGAGACTAAATTAATGTATTATTAAGGAAAAATTACAACCCATGAGAAAGGGTGATTCTAAAGAGAACATCTGATAGCAAGTACTGGAAAAATAAAATCACACTTAAGTTGGGAGCCTTCCATCAAACCAGTGACAGGTTTTTCTTGTTGTTGCTCTATTTTTTGGTGTGTGTATATGTCATGGGAGGATAAAGTGTTGAGTAGATCAGATAATCATAACCCACGGTGATAATGAACTCTAAATGTGAAAAAAAAAATGTAGAATTGGAAGCCAAAACCGCATCTATCATTGAAACAGTGAATTCTAGTAATGGAGGAGTGAGCAGTTAGTAATAATTATCTTACTATATAGACTAATTTATTTATTTAGCCAGTAAAAAATAGTTAATGATGCAACATTTTGAATAACTATTTATTTAAAGGTGTCTACACTTTCTGAAAACAAAGGAAAAACCCCAGGTAGAAACTAAAAGCAGTATTTTTGGGCTTTTAGAATTGTTGAATAGTGCAGTGTTTACAACATAGAAAGCATTATGTGGAAAATAAAATTCTTAACTTTCTCGAGGCTTATTTCTCAAAATAAGAGTACCAGTTTTACTCCAGGTTTAACAGTGGCCAAATTGTTTGATATTTGACAAGAGAAAGGAAGTCACCTCCCTCAGGAAAAACTTAGTGAAGCAGGATATCACTCTCTATAGATGTTTAAGGGAGGGAGGCATATGGTTGACTTTGCTACCCAAATCTGAGGGAAGAGACTTTAAAGAAATCAGCCAATAACTTTTTATGTGGTTTAATGTATACTGGAAAGGACGCATGCTGACCTGTTTCATTGTTAATGTAGAAATGACAGAGACTGGAGAGAGATGCATTGTTAGAATAGTCAGCCAAGCTACTAGAACAAGCTCACTTCAGTTCCCAGTTCTTCAGATGTAAAAGAGATAGATCCATTCAAGTCGACAGCTCCCTAAATGCAGAAATATTTCTAGGCAGAAATATATTTATTATAGAATTTTATATAAGAAATGGGTCGCAGGTATCTTGGACTAACAGGTCTACAAATTCTTGATCTCAATCCTCCTTCTCAGTAACTGGCAGCACCATCCATTCAGTTGGTGAAATCAAAACCTTGTAGTTATTCTTAATTTCACTTATACTCTTTTAGTCCATTAGCAAAAAATGTCAGTATTAATTCTATATAGATTACAAATCTGATTTTTTTTTCTTTTTTCAGCACTAATACACTAAGTTACCTTGAGCTCTCTCCATTTGCATGGAACAGGATCAATGCTTAGTGAATATTTTTTGAACAATTGATTGAAAATTATATATGCATTGATTTATGAAAAGACTCTGTGAGAATATTTCCATTTTATTTTTAATTAAAAAATAATTTTAAACAGGATGGTTATTACTTTCCAAACTTATTCAGGACGAGCTTAACTGTATAATCTTCTCTTGACAACTCTTCTAATTTCTGATTGTAGAAATTTTGCTGATCCCTCAAAATTCTTTTAAGATAGTATCTTCTCTAGGAAACTCTCCTGCATTCTTCCAAGGAAATATTATTTGTTACTCTCTAAATCTCCACGTGTATACTCCAGTTTTATCTCTCTGTGACGCTTGAAACATGTTTTTCCTGACATTTAGTTATTGTTCTGAGTTTTATAAACTCCTTGAGGCCATCTTCTTTCAAATAATAAGACATAGCAAGTTCTACTATTGTCATATTAGAATCCTTCCTTCCCCATGAGTTAATGTAGTTGTAATGTGACTTCTTTTAACAAAATAATTAAAACACACACATGCACTACATGTATAGGAATGTATTATATTTAAATTCCACATATAGCCTTATTGGTAAGTATTTTCATATAAGTGAATGAAAGAAATAATACTTGAATGAAGAGTAAAGCCTGTCTGGTGGGATGAACTACGAACAGTAAAATACAAATATTCATGTTTTAAGAAGAAGTATTTTTAAATGTGCATATATAAGAAATATAGAAAATGAAAGAATTAGCTTCACATACTAATAGTGATAATAATTTATTACCTGTGCATATTATAATTGGTTTGTTTAAAGAACCCACCTTATAATCACATTAACTCACTTCAGGGTGTTTAATGTAACAATACCGTTTCCTGCTGTGTCTTGTTACTTAAATGGAGTTGCAATTTGGTTTTCCTGCTGACTATTCAATTGTATTTCCTAGACAAAGACAGATAGTAACTTACATCAAATTATACTTGTTTATCTAAGGAGAACATTGATCAATACTGTACGATCTGAGGCCAGCTACCTCTTTTTTCCCTAATCACACTGCATTTAAGGAAGGGTAAAGATATCTGGCATTTTCAAATATTGGTTCAATTCAATTTACCACACATTACGCAGCTCTGATGTGCTGCATTATGCTTGCCATTATGTAAGATTTTAAGTACACAATGTAGTTGGGCAACACACTATTTGCCCAGCACTTTGCACATTACATAAGAGTTCACATTCATTATGATGTTTAATTATCAAGATAATGAATATGATTAGTCATAATAACTAGCTAAGTAGGGAAGAGAGATAGTATTAATCACAATTTATAATTTTAGACATTGTTTTAGAGATCAGCATTCTAACTGCGGTGTTTCAACAACAAACTGCATTTTGTGCTATAGAATATTGTGCTCCAAAATTACAACTACATTATATTTTATCTCTTGGTCACCTTATCATCTAAACCAAATTGTACATGTGAATGAAGTGCCCAACACCACACCTTAACCTCAAAATTTCTCTAACATAATTTCATACCATACACTAAATCTTCTTATCATTCTAAATGGCAGAATCCCTGAAATTCAGGAGCTCAACCGTGTACATGTATACAATTTCTTTCCTTGCAGGCCTTTTACTCCATTAGCTCTATTCTGGCTGATCTTTGTTGATATCAAGCCCCCAACTCTCTATACTTTATCTTTCAGATCTCTCCTGGCTTCCTTCATTTTCTTATCTTTCTGATCTCTCCGGCTTCCTTCATTTTCTTACAAGATGATGTCATAAAATAACTCAATTTAATCACTCTCTGGCCAAAATATGAATTTCGTTTCTGTCTTGCTATGTTTTACCACCACCCTGCAACACGCTTCTCCACAACAGAACCAGATCTGTTCAATGTATAGAGGAGACCTGTGTGTCGATTTCACCCTAAACTTATGATCTGGGTCCTCATTTGGCTTTCATTGTTATTATACACTTTATACATTCCCCTCGGCGTTCACCCCAAACTCACCTTTACTCCCAGGTTTCCTCTTTCCACCCATTCAGGAAATGAGTTGGTGATTTTATTTCAGAAACATAAAGGGATGACAGCACTTGAGCTAATCCTTACTTCCCTGGCCTGATGCCTGTAGTTTTATTTTCATGCCCAATTAATCTTACTACTCTTTGTTTTTCTTACTTAAGTAAATGGTTTCTGTCCATCTTGTGAAAATAAAATTTTCATCAACACAATTGATTTCATTTTCTTGTGTTTCCTGAAATACTTTTTCTCATATATTACCTCTTCTTACCTACATCTTCAAACTCATCTTCCATATTGACATTTTAAAACTTTATAACAGCATTTACATATTCCGGAGGACTTTTAGGGTTTTTTTAAAAAAAAAACCCTCCTTCAACCTCTGCTTTCTCATATTTTGTCTTTCTTCTGCTTTTATCCCCCCTCTTCTTCCCTTCTTGCCTCTGCTCCTTCTTGGAAGCAGCTAGTTGTCAAATACTTTTTTCTAAGAACGCTTCTATTATTTCTATTCAACCGTCCATTTTGTTGTAGTTGTCAGTACTGCCATTCACTAATTATTGTGACTTCTCCCTCCTTCTGCTAATATGGTACTAGCTTGCCTCATTAAACCTAAGTATATTGTGCCCAGCCATAGAAATATCAGAGCTGTCAGTGTACCCACCGCCTCACCCCGGGATCCATTTGCTATTTTAGCGTACAAAGGCTCACATGTTTTTCTCTGCCAAATATAGAATGTGTCTCTTACTGGGCCACCAAAATTTTAAAAGCTGAGCATTTTACATCACCACATTAAAAATCTTAAAAATTAACTGACAAATGATGGGGTAGAATAACGCAGGTTCTGTGCCTTCTGTGCCCTGTGGTCAGGACAACTTTCAGGTTTGACTTCCCCAGTCTCCCGAGTGGCCCTGATGACCTGATGATGGAGCCGGAAGTACTCTTTAGGGAACTCTGCTTGATAGTGCAACCCTACTTGGCTTTCTTTCTTTTTAGTTCCATTTCTCCAATTTCCTACATGTTTTAGCTGCATAACACTTACTACTGATATCACTTTCACATAAACTGTCAGCTGGGGAACCCAAACTAAAACAAAACAAAACAAAAAAATGTGTGGAATTAATATGTGTCATACCAGGCTTAAGGAGCTCAGCTTACGTATGATTCATCACTTACTATTTCCTCTACCCTGGCAACTGGCAATATTCCAAACAGTGACTGCTCCTTTGGCCAGAGGCCTAGAGTGAGAAAAGTATGAAGCAAAGCCCACAGTTAAGTTATAATGGACACGTTGCATGAGGATAAAAATGACGCTTTCCTTTTAAAAGACGCTAAATTATCAGATGGTTTGTTACTACAGCATAATCTAGCCCATCCTTCTACTAATGGACATGAATTTACACTTCATTTGTATCAATTTATATGTTATCAGACCAGGCTAGGTTATGCTGTGGTGATAAATTCCAAAATCTCAATGGCTTGCAATGAGAAAGGTTCATTTTTTGCTTCTGCCAGTCTCCTCACTCCTGGACTCATTCTGGCGAAGCAGCACACCATAAAATGTGCTTGTGGCTCTGGCAGAGGGAGAAAGCGCTAGATGTTACAAGAAAATATTCAGCACATGTAATTTACTCTCATAACTCATTAGCTAAAAGCAGTCATATGACCTCATCTGACCACAGTGGAACCAGGAAGTATAATTCTACATTATATCCTACATTATATTTCCTGGCCCCACTGTGGTCAGATGAGTAGTACAGAATAATCTCAGTCTCTCAAGATTGAGAGGTGAAAATATTCAGAGAATTGTCCTAGTGAGATTGGTATAGTTTTCAACTCATGGATGTCCGGTTTCCATACAAACTGCTCCCTAAACCTGTTATCACCAAGGTCACAAAATACAGTGTTTCTTGAGCTTTCCTTTACACTTTAAATTGTTGAATACCATATTCTTTATTAAATTATTTGCTTTTTTCCTATTATTTAATTAAGTATGCTTTAGATTTTATGTAATTGAAAAATCACAGGCTGGTTTAAAAGTTAACATGGGTTGTCTCTGGTTCAGGCAAAAAGATAATGGTAAATCTGAAAATTCTCCTGCCAACACATTCCTAGAAATGCTAATGCAAACAGAAGTGGATATTATCCAAGTGGATAATTTATTAAGAAGAGGAAAGTAAAAGACAGAATATTTTAGTACATTTTGGGTAGGAATATTTCCTTAAACAAGATATAATAAATGTAAACCATAAAGGAGATACTACCATAAGTTTAGCACATTAATATTTAAGACTTTGTATTAATTAAGACACAAAACATAAAAAATAAAAACAAATTGTATACTGGAAAGAAATATTTTCCACCCATATGTTGGATAAAAGGGTTTGTAACAAGAATAATAGAAAGCTCCAATGATTAAGAAAAAAAACAACAAAGAAATCATAAGGAGCTGATGAGAAAATAGATGAAGCATTTAAACAAGCCTCAGAGAAAAAACTCTGCCAAAATTTGCATGTAAAAGTGAGTTTAATATCCACAACCTCTTGAATAATCAGGGAAACACAAATTAAAACCGTATAATTTTATAGCCAACAGAATGAAAAATGTAGTTAAATATAATAAATTGTTTTTAAAAATCATGTGCTAGAGAAACAAAAACTTGTAACTTTGCAGGTGAGTTGATAAATTAGTTTAACATTTTGGAAAGCAATTGTGCAATATCTAATAAATTTGAAGTTGTGTAGACTTTATATCCCAGTAATCTTGGGTCAAGGGAGACTCTCATACATGCACAGAGACGATTTAGAACACTGTCTATTGTAGCACTTTGTGTAATAGAATAAATATGGGGGTAACTATTTCTTAATATTTACTGCATAAACTGGCATATTCATTGAATAAAATATTATATAGCAGGTACATTATATAAACTTATATAAACTACATTATCCAGTATCAACATCAAATACAACATAGATATAACTTATGCACATAATTTTGAGGGAGGAAAATAAGAAATAAGTTGTAAATACATATGTATAAAGTTATATATATATATATACAACTTTTAAAATCAAAACAATGAATGTTATTTATGAATTCACTAATCTGAGGTAAAAGCATGAAAACTTGCCTATAAATATTATTTTCCACTTTCAGGATAGTAATCACCTCTAAGGCTGGAGATGAAGTGCATGAAAAACTGATAGGCAGCCTCCAAAATGGTTCTGAGAATTCTTGCCTTCTAATATTAATTCCCCTATGTAATAACTCCTCTCAAGTTTGGACTGGACCTAATGACTCACTTTTAATGGATTTAATATGACAAACCTTATGGGATATCATTTCAGGGATTAGGTTATAAAGAGATGGTGGCTTCCATCTTGAGTTTCCTCCCCTGCTCTCTCGCTTGCTCTGAGAAAACCAGCTGGCATGTTGTGAGCTAATCTATGCAGTGGCCTGTATGGCAAAGAACTGAAGAGGCCAGAGGCTAATTCCTCAACTAGTAAGGAACTAAAGCTCTTATCCAATAGCCTACAAGGAAATGAATCCTAGTAGCAACCACATGAGTAAGCCTGGAAGCAGATCCTCCCCTAGCCCAGCCATTAGATGAGACCACAGGCCTGCCTGACACCTTGGTTGCAGCATTGTAAGAGACCTTGAGGTAGCAGTGCCTAGCCAAGGAATGTTTAGATTCCCACTCCACAGAAACAACAAAATAATGAGTGTCTATTGTTTTAGACCACGAAGTTTGGGGGTAAATTTTGAAGCAGCAACAGCTAACTAATACAGGAAGGCTGGAGAAATAACTGAAAATGTCTGGCAGCCTGGTAAAATCAGTGAATTTCCACGAGGGCTCTTGTTCAATTTCTCTGCACTTAGCTTGACTTTACCATACTCTGTGTAACCTCATGCTGGTGGTAAGATAACTATGACAGCCACATGCCTTGCAGTCACTCATATCTAGCCAGTGCTGTCCAGCAGAAGTATAATGGTAGTCACAAATATAATTTAAAATTTTTTAGAAAAAATGCATAAAAAGTAAATAGAACCTGATAAAATTAATTTCAATAATATATTTTATTTAACCCAACATAATCAAAACACTTATTCCCACCCATAATCTACATAATCAAATTATTGAGATATTGTGCATTCCCTTTGTCATGCTAAATATACATATTAAAGTGCATATTTTGAAATATGTGTAGATGAAAAAGTGGATTCTATTTCAAAGTTTTTTTCAAATACATTTAAAAGTTTTCCAATAATGAATTTGAGTATCAGTTTTTAAATTTAATTATGGTTAATACAATTAAATAAAATTTAAGAAAATTTTATTCTATCAAATTAAATTAATTTATTAAATTAAATACAATTTTATTTATTAGCTTTGCTAGCTACATTTCAAATACCCAATAGCCACATGTGACCAGTAGCTACCATATTGGACAGTCTGATTCCAGAAAATATTTCTCCTGAAACATCACTTCTTTTTTTCCAGCTATCAGCAATTTCTCTTTGTTGTTTTTTGGCTAATTTGGGCCATATATATATATTTTTTTAATTGATCCTTTTAAAGTGGTATAGAATTCTACTTTAGAAAAGTTGCTCTAACCCTTTCTGTATTTTAGATTCACCTAGAAAAATTTTTAAAAATCCTGTGTTTCACTTTCAAATTCAGGCATTCCAATGAACTTAGTTGTTTCTATGTATCAAATTGTTTTTTTAAGAGCTTCTTGCAGGAGAGGGATTAAAAATAGAGTATGTTCTGTGTTTCTACTTACTAATTAAAACATAACCTTTGGAATGGCCCTGAGAATTGTTTTTTTTCTTTTTTCTTTTTTTTTCCCTAAGTTCCGAGTGATCCTGATGCTAGTCAAGGAAGGGAATGACTGGTTAGAATCAATGCCCACACCTGAGAATTGTGCTTGAGATAGATTCTCCTGAAGACACAGGGCTTCACAGGAAGGAGAGATAATTATTGGATGGAAAACAGAACTGAGAAGAGAAATTACTTGTATGTATATAATTGTACATCAACTGTCTCTGCTATACTGTCTGGGTATTCCTTCTAACTTTTAGGTGTATTTTCAGTCTCTGTCACTGCTATTACATTGCTGGCCCCTCCTTAAATGGGTTCCCTAGGTTCCTGTTGCCAGCTTCTCACTGTGCATTTTGCTTTATTCCACTCTTTCCTATCTTGAGTTTTCACTACCATCTATAACAGAATAATCCATAATGCTTTGCCTTGTACATTTCAGATCATCAGTTGAAAATAATTCTGATTCATTGCAACTTGACTGCCAGACTCACTTGTTTTTTCACATTAACTTTTTATACTCAACATTAATATAGCAATTTTTATTGCTTCTATTGCAGTTACTGTATGTTGTAGCAGTAAAATGTATGTCAAACAGTATTGCTGTAATTTTTAGCTACTGAAAGAATTATTTTTTAAATTCAAACCTATAAAATTTACTCCTGATGACACTATTGCTATTTTAGTGCTATTTTAGTGTGCTTCAATGATAAATATAATATGACCACGCCTGAAACCTATACGAGCTTCAAAAAAAGTGGGTTTTTGTTTATAATGTGCTAGAATTTGTTTTATTTATTTTTATTTTTTGAGTCATTGGTGAAATTGCTAATATCTAAGAACCACAGCTTTGTCTCATCCGTTACATTACAGCCTCTCTATAATAGTCTCTGGTAGGGTGGAAAGACTTTCAAGGATTTTCTTAAAGAAATATATTTGTCTGTTATCTCAGAGACACAGAGAGAAAATGTAAACATATTTATGTTAGAATAATTCAACAGCATAACTGATGTAGATTTTCCAGAATGGGAGAAATTATTTTTTTAAAGTCAGCAGATTATTTACAAGAATATTCTGTAAGATTTCTCTGTCTTAAAATTATTTATATTTCTTTACTCATTAATTTCACTTCTAGAATCTTAAGGAAATAAACAAAAATACAATAAAAACATTATGCCCAAAGATATTATTTAAAATAGTCATCATATTTAGACTTTGGAAATATTCCACATTTTCATCAATAAACACAATTTAAGTGGAATGGATTCTTATACAAATTTTAAACTAATGTTTATGAAAAATTTCAAACATAAGTGAAAATGATTTTAAAATATTTAGTAAGGAAGTTTATTTTTCTTGGTTGGGTCTAAGACCTGTGCTAGATCTTTCTTTTGAGGAATGAGACCAGGAAGGAATAAAGGTGAGCCTAGGAAAAGGCAGACTTGTTTCTCCTTGCTGTCTCTGCTAAAGAGTCCTAATTCTTGGCAGGGCATATTTTTAGAACATTCTTGGCCCACATCTCTCTGTTAATAATAAGAATAATATCACACCTGTAATCCCAGCACTTTGTTTGGCCAAGGCGGCTGGAACATGAGATCAGGAGTTCAAGACCAGCCTGACCAATATGGTGAAACCACGTCTCTAATAAAAATACAAAAACTAACCAGGTGTGGTAGTGTGTCCGGAATTGGTGGGTTCTTGGTCTCACTGACTTCAAGAATGAAGCCACAGACCCTCGCGATGAGTGTTACAGCTCTTAAGGTGGCGCGTCTGGAGTTTGTTCCTTCTGATGTACAGATGCGTTCGGAGTTTCTTCCTTCTGGTGGGTTCCTGGTCTCGCTGGCTCAGGAGTGAAGCTGCAGACCTTCCTGGTGAGTGTTACGGCTCATAAAGGCAGTGTGGACCCAAAGAGTGAGCAGTAGCAAAATTTATTGCAAAGAGTGAAAAAACAAAGCTTCCACAGCGTGGAAGGGGAACCCAGCAGGTTGCCACTGCTGGCTCCGGCAGCCTGCTTTTATTCTCTTATGTGGCCCCCACCCACATCCTGCTGATTGGTAGAGCCCAGTGGCCTGTTTTGACAGGGCTCTGATTGGTGCGTTTACAATCCCTGAGCTAGATACAAAGGTTCTCCACGTCCCCATCAGATTAGTTAGATACAGAGTATGGACACAAAGGTTCTCCAAGGCCCTACCAGAGCAGCTAGATACAGAGTGTTGATTGGTGCACTCACAAACCCTGAGCTAAACACAGGGTGCTGATTGGTGTGTTTACAAACCTTGAGCTAGATACAGAGTGCCAATTGGTGTATTTATGATCCCTGAGCTAGACATAAAGGTTCTCCACGTCCCCACCAGACTCAGGAGCCCAGCTGGCTTCACCCAGTGGATCCCGCACTGCAGCTGCAGGTGGAGCTGCCTGCCAGTCCCGCGCCGTGCGCTTGCACTCCTCAGCCCTTGGGTGGTCGATGGGACTGGGCGCCATGGAGCGGGGGGTGGCGCTTGTGGAGGAGGCTCTGGCCGCACAGGAGCCCACGGAGGGCGTGGGAGGCTCAGGCATGGAGGGCTGCAGGTCCCCAGCCCTGCCCCGCGGGAAGGCAGCTAAGGCCTGGCGAGAAATCGAGCGCAGCGCCAGTGGGCTGGCACTGCCGGGGGACCCAGTACAGCCTCCGCATCCGCTGGCCCGGGTGCTAAGCCCCTCATTGCCCGGTGCCGGCAGGGCCGGCCAGCTGCTCCGACTGCAGGGCCCGCCAAGCCCACGCCCACCCGGAACTCCAGCTGGCTCGCAAGCGCCGCGCGCAGCCTCGGTTCCCGCTGGCGCCTCTCCCTCCACACCTCCCTGCAAGCTGAGGGAGCCGGCTCCTGCCTTGGCCAGCCCAGAAAAGGGCTCCCACAGTGCAGCGGTGGGCTGAAGGGCTCCTCAAGTGCCGCCAAAGTGGGAGCCCAGGCAGAGGAGGCGCCGAGAGCGAGGGAGGGCTGTGAGGAGTGCCAGCACGCTGTCACCTCTCAGTAGCGCATGCCTGCAGCCCCAGCTACTTGAGAAGGTGAGTTAGGAGAATCACTGGAACTCGGGAGGCGGAGGTTGCAGTGAGCTGAGATTGTGCCATTGCACTCCAGCCTGGGCGACAGAGCGAGACTCCATCTCAAAAAAAAAAAAAAAGTCCTAATTCTTTTGAATTATATTAATTATATTTCACCTGTGCCATGCTTGGCTTGGAGCAACCAGTTATACTGTAAATATACACAGCCATACCAAATGTGAGGCAGAAATGGTTAATTGATAACGACCAATATTTTAGACTATAATTACGTAGATTTTCTTTGAGAAATATTGGCAACAGAAGAGAGAAAGAAGTTTGTAGAGCAGGTTTTATGGATGTATGTATATATAAATCTACATCGCTAGCTAAATTTGGTTGGACATATGGACATATGGTTCCTCTGAGGGAACTTTAGGATTAAAATTGCAAAGATAGGTGAACATCACACTGTGGAAAATTCTTAATGAAAGACTCACATTAATTTAGAAGCATAATAGAAAGATCTGCACTATTAAAACAGGGCTTCATGACTATGTACCTGGTTATATTTCATAGTGTAAATTGTTAGAGTAAAATCTTATGATAGTATTGACTATGAAACAGAAGAAATACAATCAGCAGGACTTGTCAAGTAATTGTTAGAGAATGTTAGGTTAAAAGTAAAGAGAAGAATAAAGTCGACACAATTTTCTGCTTCTGTGATTGCTATTTTCAGGAAGAGTCAACTCAGAAATAAGCAGTTCTGTAGCAAGAGGCTGATGTACAATTATTGAGTAAATTAAGAATCTTTCATTAAACATTTGGGGGCCTGCTATATTAGTAAGTTATTGAACAATGTAACAAAGGAAAAAGTCATTCATCTTAATCATGGTAATTTTTAAAAGGTCAAATAACCAGGCTAGAATCACTCCAAGTTTAGCATTTTTTTAGAACCATAATATGTAGTGTAATTTAAATACTTCTTTATTTATTTTGCAATGTGTGATGAGTGTTAATGTTTTATTTTTGTTACTCTAAAAATTATACACAAGTATTCTAGTTCTTTAAAAAATGAAAATGCTACAAAAGCAATAGAGAAAAAATAACAAATTTGTACTTAAGACCTATATACATGCATAAATAGTATTGAATATATATTCATAATTCATAATTAATATTCATAATTCTGATACAAATATCTAATAATGTATTGAAAATTTTAATACACTGGTATTTTAAATTTAAAATATTTTATGCAAAACTAGGTTTATTTGTAAAAATATATAAATTATACAGCATTTTAAATACACAGAGCTCAACTGCAGTTTCAAAGACTTCACTTCTCTAAATGAGGTATTGGTAGATTTAATGTCACTAATTGTAATAGATATAAATATTTATCTAGTTTTGTCAGTCTTTCCAAATATATTGCCAAAAATCAAGCCCTACTGAGAACCATCTAAGAGAGTAGAATAATTAAGAAAAGAAATTACTATATGAAGCAGTAAAAGAGAAAATCTGTATTGTCTAAAATGAGGAGTGTTATTTATATATGCTTCTCCATGAAGGACAATTCAGAATATTTTTAGTGGCTTTAATGTATTAGATTTTGAAAAATATTTTTATAATTTCCAAATAATTAAAAAGTAAGAAATAATTTTATATTAAAATAAATGAGCTGGATTTATTCTATTTATTTTTCATTTTTATTTATTAAATTTCAACTTAAATTTAATATCTGTTTTAACTCTCATATACTAATTTTCATAAGTAGTTCATAAGTATATTTATACTTTTTATATACCTTTATCACTAAAGATTTTATAATTGGGTTAATCAAAATCTAGTTGTAAGAATGAGCAAAAATTTTAAAAGCATGTTTGTAGTTTTATGAGAAAAATAAATGACACAAAACAAACTCAAAAAGAAGAATACTAGTCTTCAAATTTCTTCTTTGTAAAAAATAGCTTTTATTGAGATATAATTCATATAGTATACAATTAACTCATTCAAAGTATACAGTTCAGTGGCTTTTAGTATAATCAGAGTTATGCACCCTTTACCACCATCTAGGTTTACCATATTCCCATCAGCTCCAAAAGAAACACCATAGCCAGTAGTAGTCACTTCCTATTTTCTCCCAACCACCTGTCTCCTCAGCCCCTAGCAACCACTAACCTACTTTCTGGGTCTATAGATGTACCTATTCTGAACATTTCATATAAATAGAATTATAAAATTATATGTCGACACAAAAACTTGGATAAGAATGTTCATAGCAACATTATTCATAATATGCAAAAGGTGGAAACCACCCAAATATCTTTCATATGCTCACACTTATAAACAGATTTTGAGTAACCCAATTAGAAAGTCTTTAGTGATAAAGGTGTATAAAATAATATATAAATACAGTTATAAACAGTATATAATTTAAGATCTAAATTTGAGGTCATACGTGTGATCGCTTGTATCTGGCCTCTTTAACTTAGTATTAGGGTTTCAAGGTTCATTCATGTTGTAGCATGAATCAGTACATCATTCTTTAAATAGCTGAATATTATTACATTGTATAGAACTACCAAATTTTAATTATTAAATTAAAATGAAAGATATTTGGGCAGTTTCCAACTTTTAGATATTATGAATAATGTTGCTGTAAACATTCTTATCCAAATTTTTGTGTGGGCATATGCTTTCATTTATTTTTTTGGTATCTATCTAGGGGTGGAAATGGATAGGTCATAGAGTAACTGTATGTTTCGTCTTTGAGGAACTTCTACACTGTTTTACAAAGCAGCTGAACCACTTTACATTTCCGTCATCAATGTGTGAGGGTTCCAAATTTCTGACTCTTTTTTTCAGCCACACTAGTGCGTGTGGCGTGGTTTCTCATTATAGCTTCAATTTGCATTTCCCATGTGACTAGTGATATTGAACACCTTTTCATGTGCTTATTGGTCATTTGTGTATCTTCCTTGAACAAATGTCTACACAAATTCTTTGCCTGATTTAAAATTGAGTTTTTCTTTTTACTATTGAATTGTAAGTGTTCTTTATATATTCTGAATTTGAGATCCTTACCATATATTTGATTTACAAATATTTTCTGGTATTCTGATGGTTGTCTTTTTATTACTTGATGGCTTCCTTGAAGCACAAATGTTAACTTTGATAAAGTCAATTATTATTTTTTCTTTTATTATTTGTGCTTTTGATGTCAAATATAATTTTCTTTTGTTACCTGTGCTTTAGATGTCAAATATAAGAAAACATTCCCTAATTTAAGGCCACAAAGAATTATAACTATGTGTTTATCTAAAAGTTTTATAGTTTTAGCTCCTACACTTAGATCTTCAATCCATTTGAAACTGCCTTTGCAAAAATTATTACTGTAAGAGAAGTCTAGCATGGCTGACTCCATCTTGCTCCTACCCTCACAGACTGGCTGTCTTCTCATTCCTGGGTATAGGCCAAGCTGAACATAAGAGAAATTAAGTTTATAGTTTAACTTTGATGCAAAGAAGATGATTACAGTCTCTCCCTAAAACTAACTCTTTCCTTGTTCAGGGACCAAAAACCGCCTTTGTAAAGTTAATGAGATTAGGATTATAGGAGGGGCATGAATTCTGCTAAAATGTAAACATAGTTTCTATAATTCCTCACTACTCAGGAGTCATGTGGCCAGAGGTCACAAGATTTATGACTTCCTCAATTGCTCTTACAGATAACATTACTACTGGAAAATCTAAGACTGGTGTTTTGAGGTGTTTTTCAGACTTTTGCATTCTGCTAACCAACTGACCCCACCTGGTTCCATGACTCCTGACTCAAATGGTTCTGTGTCCCTCACTCAGAGGCCAACTCAGTGTATAAGGACAATTTTCCATGTCTCTATGATTGCATTCCCAACCGATCAGGAACAGCCATTTCCTAGTTCTCTGCCAACCAAACTATCCTTGAAAAACTCTAACCTCTTAGTCTTTGGGAGACTGATTTGAGTAATAAACTCTGTCTTCCATGTGGCTAGCTTAGTATTAATTAAATTCTTTTTTACTGCAATACCATGGTTTTGGTGAATTGGTTTTACTGTGTGGGCAGGAAAAACTTGTCAGGTGACAACACATTTTGAGTTTATTTTTGTGTATGGTATAAGGTAGGGATCTAACTTTTATCTTTTGCATTTACATATCCAGGTGTCCCAGCACCATTTGTTGAAAAGGATATTCTTTCCCTGTTGAAACAATGTCTTGGCATCCAAACTGAAAATGAATTCACCTCAGGTAAAGATTTATTTCTGAACTTTCAATTATGTTCCACTGATCTATCTATAAGTCAATCATTATACCTATTTTGATTACTGTAGCTTTGTCCTAAATTTTAAAATCAGGAAACGTGAAAATTTCAAATTTTTTTTTATTGCTTTGACTATTCTGGCTCCCTTGCATATCTATATGAATTTGAAGACTAACTTGTCATTTTTTTTTATGTAAAAAGTCAGGTGGGATTGTGCTGGGAATCACATTGAATTCATAGATCAATTTAGGGAGTATCTGAACCTAATTTTTATAGTTGCACAAATTGAGGTTTCCCCAACTGTGGCATAATCACATTTAAGGTATCTGGGAATTATTTACTATAATGGATATTTATATTCTGCCCATTAATGCTTATTGGATGGTTATTCATAGTTTGTCTTGAATTTAGAAAGTTTACAATATATTAATTCCTTCCTAATATGAAAACTATTCTAAAGACCTTGCTGAAGGCATATGAGGCAAGAAATTGAGTATCACATGTCTTCATATTTCCATCTTTGTTCTACACAATCCAGTTTCCTTATTACTTCTCACTTGTAAAGTATTTTGAGCATTCGCTCTAAGGGTCTGTCTACTGTCTAGAGATAAATATTTTGTAGGTAACTAAATATTTTTTTATTATTTTTCAGTTCATCATTTATCTCATTGATTGTCCTAAAATAACAATACTCATTTGATGTGCATTTTTAGAAGTCAAATAATTATAATCTGTTTTCCTTTTACAGTATTTCAAGAAATATATTCATTAGGTATGTTTTAACAAAGCAACAATAATAAAATTAGTTATACAATGTGTGGAAATAATATTTTAATAAAAATCCTGAGAATAAAATGTGGCAATTTCTGATACAAGTATTTAACAAACCAATAGTGCTTCTGTGTTGTAGATGTGTTCTTAATGCTTTATGGATGTTAAATTTTTATAACGATCGATTCTGTTCCAAGATGGCCGAATAGGAACAGCTCTGGTCTGCAGCTCCCAGAGTGACTGATGCACAAGATGGGTGATTTCTGCATTTCCAACTGAGGTACCTGGGACTGGTTGGACAGTGGGTGCAGCCCACGGAGGGCGATCCAAAACAGGGTGGGGCATTGCCTCACCCAGGGAGTGCAAGGGGTCGGTGGATTTTCCTTTCCTAACCAAGGGAAGCCGTGACAGACTGTACCTGGAAAATCGGGACACTCTTGCCCAAATACTGCGCTTTTCTAATGGTCTTAGCAAATGGCACACCAGGAGATTATATCTCGTGCCTAGCTTGGCAGGTCCCATGCCCACGGAGCCTTGCTCACTGGTAGTACAGCAGTCTGAGATCAAACTGCGAGGTGGCAGCCTGGCTGGGGGAAGGGCATCCATCATTGCTGAGGCTTGAGTAGGTAAACAAAGCAGCCAGGGAAGCTCTAACTAGACAGAGCCCACTGCAGCTCAGCAAGGCCTATTGCCTATGTAGATTCCACCTCTGGCGGCAGGGCATAGCTGAACAAAAGGCAGCAGAAACTTCTGCAGACTTAAATTGTCCCCGTCTGACAGCTCTGAAGAGAGCAGTGGTTCTCCCAGCATGGTGTTTGAGCTCTGAGAATGGACAGACTGCCTCCTCAAGTGGGTCCCTGACCCCCGTTTAGCCTAACTAGGAGACACCTCTCAGTAGGGGCCCACTGACACCTCATATGGGTGGGTGCCCCTCTGGGACGAAGCTTCCAGAGGAAGGATCAGGCAGCAATGTTTGTTGTTCTGCAATATTTGCTGTTCTGCACCCTCCGCTGGTGATACCCAGGCAAACAGGGTCTGGAGTGGACCTCAAGCAAACTCCAACAGACCTGCAGCTGAGGGACCTGACTGTTAGAAGGAAAACTAACAAACAGAAGGGAATAGCATCAACATCAACACAAAGGATATCCACACCAAAACCCCATCTCTAGGTCACCAACATCAAAGAGGAAAGGCAGATAAAACCACAAAGATGGGGAGAAACTGGAGGAGAAAAGCTGAAAATTCTAAAAACCAGAGTGACTCTTCTCCTACAAAGGATCGCAGCTCCTCACCAGCAATGGAACAAAGCTGGACGGAGAATGATTTTGACGAGCTGACAGAAGTAGGCTTCAGAAGTTCAGTAATAACAAACTTCTCTGAGCTAAAGGAGGATGTTCGAACCCATCACAAGGAAGCTAAAAACCTTAAAAAAATTAGACAAATGGCTAACTAGAATAAACAGTGTAGAGAAGCCTTAAATTACCTGATGGAACTGAAAACCGTGGCACAAGAACTCCGTGACGCATGCACAAGCTTCAATAGCCAATTCGATGAAGTGGAAGAAAGGGTATCAGTGATTGAAGATCAAATTAATGAAATAAAGTGAGAAAAAAAGTTTAGAGAAAAGAGAGTAAAAAGAAACAAACAAAGCCTCCAAGAAATATTTGAAAAGACCAAATCTACGTTTGATTGGTGTACCTGAAAGTGATGGGGAGAATGGAACCAAGTTGGAAAACATTCTTCAGGATATTATCCAGGAGAACTTCCCCAACCTAGCAGGGCAGGCCAACATTCAAATTCAGGAAATACAGAGAATGCCACAAAGATACTCCTCGAGAAGAGCAACCCCAAGACACATAATTGTTAGATTCACCAAGGTTGAAATGAAGGAAAAAATGTTAAGGACAGCCAGAAAGAAAGGTCGGGTTACCCACAAAGGGAAGTCCATCAGACTAACAGCAGATCTTTCAGCAGAAACTCTACAAGCCAGAAGAGAGTGGGGACCAATATTCAACATTCTTAAAGAAAAGAATTTTCAACCGAGAATTTCATATCCAGCCAAACTAAGCTTCATAAGTGAAGGAGAAATAAAATCCTTTATAAACAAGCAAATGCTGAGAGATTTTGTCACCACCAGGCTGTTCTCACTAAGCCTTTTAGATAGCCTCCCTGCTCCACCATTTCACTGCTTTTAATGACTTTCCTAAACTCATGCACAAATACTCAACTGAATATTAGAGGGGGCACCTTGCAGATCTCTGAGGTTCTCTGGCATCTCTCTAATTAATGGTACTCGTTTTCCATGAAGTGTAGCCACTTTGGATTTCCTGGGCCCCCAGCTATACCTTCTCAACTCAGGGAGACTACCAAGCCTGCCTGGATTATCTTTTCCTGCATACAGTCTATAAAATGTCTGGAGGAGTAAACTGGGGCAATTATTGGGCTCACCTTGTTTGTTTCCAATATCTCTATAGTCCTTTAATATCCCATGTCTAGTGTCCTAACACCATTGTGTATGTATACGTATATATAACTATTATATTCATGTATATGTAATATATATTATGTACTAATGTGTATGTGTGTGTGCATGCGCATGTGTGTGTGTGTGTATACTTGACCAGAAGCAGAAGTTTCACAATGTGATTTTCATCAATCAAAATACAGAGCAAAAAAGGCCCTAAGACCAAAATACAAAACACAAAACCTAAACTATTAGTACTGTTAGGAGAATTAAAACTAGTAATCTTACATTATTTAAATAAATAATGTCAATCTACCTTACACACTTACATATATCCATGAGTTTAGATCAGAGAAGCACTTATCTTCAAAGCAATTATATTGATTTCCATCATAAAACTTTGATTATAGGCCTGTAACTTCCCACAGATTAGCCTTCAACACCGTGACTTCCACTCATTCCTTCCACTCTTACATTCATTCCTGGCCTTAAATTCTTGCATGACTTGGGTTTCAACACCTCTATTCAGTATAAACCATGATGTTTTATATACAGTTAGATTTCCTTTCTCCAAATAGATGGCTTCTTATTTACTTTCATATTTCTCTGGATCTTTCATCTAGCATTCTCTCACACTTCTTCTTCTTTAGGACTTATTTTTGTTGAGTCCCGCCACTAGCTCACCAGCGTGACAGAAAAAAAAAAATCAATATTTTCTATCTAGAAATGTTGGTCAATCACTTATTTTCAGAACAAAAGCTAAACAGTACTGAGGAAGAGAACACCTGTGTAATTTGCTGAAATCAGTCTGATAAATAATGGCAAACCACAAGGCAGCAAGTATTGATGTAAATTTGCCTTCACTTTCTGGTTGATAATAGTTCATGTGAGCAAAGGAAGATTATTCCGGAGATAATTTATAAATAGGTTCAATTAACATTGTAAGAATTTAAAGAGTACTTCTTTTGGCTTTATGTTGGGTTAGATTTTTTGAATTTCCTTTTAAGACCAGAATTAAGCCCTGTAAAAATGAAACTAAACAAAACAAAGCAAAAAAACAGAGACCAGAAATTCACTAGGCGTTATTACCAAAAATTGCCATAAAATGGATTAAACAGGAAAATGCATATTTAATAATGTTAGTGATTAAGGAAAAGAGACTTGTCATTTGTTCAAAGAAACAAGCAGAAACCTAGAAATGGGATCAAGGTTAAGTGATTAAGAGTCATATCAATCCCAGAACAAAGTGGTTTTATATATTTAAGACAACAGGTGTGAAAGAAGCCAGAGGCTTCTGATATTTGCTTTAAAAAGACAACAAAATTGGAGAACCAACACTAGTTTATTTTGAGAATTATAAAGCTACAGTAATCAAAACTGTGTGATATTGGCATCAAGATAGATAAATACATCAATGGAACAGAGTAGAATCTAGAAATAGACTCAAATATATATTTTCTACATCAATTTGAATTGCTGTGACAAACTACCATGAACTGAGCAGCTTATAAACAACAGAAATTTATTTTTGGAGTAAAAAAACAGTTTTGGAGACTGGTAAAACCATAATTAAGACTCTGTTGTGGTCAGGTGTGTTGGCTCACGCCTGTAATCCCAGCACTTTGTGAGGCCGAGGCGGGTGGATCATGAGGTCAACAGATCGAGACCATCTTGGCTAACATGGTGAAACTCCGTCTCTGCTAAAAATACAAAAATTAGCCAGGTGTGGTGGCGGGCACCTGTAGTCCCAGGTACTCAGGAGGCTGAGGCAGGAGAATAGCTTGAACCTGGGAGGTGGAGGTTGTAGTGAGCCAAGATCGTGTCACTGTCTACAGCCTGGATGGCAGAGCTAGACCCCATCTCAAAAAAAAGAAGACTCTGTTGTCTGGAAGGCCAGCTTCCTGGTTCATAGACAGCTGTCTTCTTGCAGCATCCTCACATGGCAGAAGTAGACAAGGGACCACTCACTCTAGGGTGTCTTTATAAGTGCATTAACCCCATTTTTGAGGGCTTTGTCCTTATGACCTAGTCAGTCTCCCAAAGGCACCACCTTTAATACCATCGCATTGGGAATTAACTTTCAACATATGAATTTTGGGGGGACGTAAACATTCAGTCTGTGGCATATATGGACTATTGATTTCCACAAAGAAGAATAGGAAATTACATGGAAAAATGACAGTCTTTCCAAAATATGGTGGTAAGATAATTGGATATTCCCATGCAAAATGTAAACTTTAATTCATATCTTGAACTTTATACAAATATTTTCTTAAAATAAATCATAGGCCAAAATGTTAAAATCAAAACTATAATATTTTCAGAAATAATAGTAAGAGAAAATCTGTGTGATATTGTGTTAGGCAAATATTTCTTACTTATTTTACCAAAAATATCCATACAGGAAAAAAATTAATAATTCAGATTTTCTCAACTGTGAAAAACTTCTGCTCTTCAAAAGACATTGTTAAGAGAATATGTAGACAACCTATATATTGGAAGAAACTATTTGCAATGCATAAATTTTATAAAGGACAAGTCATCCCAACATATTTTTGTAAAAAGATTTCAAAAATCCATGAAAAGATGCTAAACAATCCCATTAAAAATAGGCAAAATATTTGTTACATGGTTCTATTGTATGATGCTGAGGTTTCAGGTATGGATTCCATCACCCAGGTTGTAAGCATAATACCCAATAAGTAGTTTTTTAACCTATGACCTTCTTTATCCCTCTTCATGCTAGTAGTTTGCAGTGTCTATTGTTATCATCTTTATGCCCATCTGTACTCAGTGTTTAGCTCCCACTTATAAGTGACAACATGTGGTATTTGGTTTTTTGTTCTTGTGGTGATTTGTTTAGGATTATGACCCCCACCTACAGGCTGCAAAGGACATGAGTTTTTTTATGGCTGTGTATTATTCCATGGTGTACATGAACCACATTTTCTTTAGCCATCCCACCACTGATGGACACCTAGGTTGATTCCATATCTTTGCTATTGTGAATAGCATTACATTGAACATATGAGTGCATGTGTCTTTTTGGTTGAGTGACTTATTTTCTTTGAGTGGATACCTAGTAATGGGATTGCTGGGTCAAATGGTAGCTCTGTTTTAAGTTATTTGAGAAAACTCCAGACTGCTTTCCACAGTGGCTGAACTAATTTATAGTCTCATCGGCCATGTAAAAGTGTTTTCTTCTTCTCAACCTTATTTCTTTGACTTGTAAAATGTAACCATTCTGACTGGTGTGAGATGGTAGGTATTTCATTGTGGTTTTGATTTACATTTCTCTGATGATTAGTGATCACAAGCATTTTTCCTCTGTTTGTTTGCCACAGACCCTTTGAGAAGGGTCTGTTCATGTCTTTTGCCAATTTTTAAATACAGTTATTTGTTGTTTTTTTTTTGCTTGTTGATTTAAGTTCCTTATAGGTTCTGAATATTAGACATTTGTCATATGCAGAGTTTGCAAATATTTTCTCCCATTCTATAAGTTGTTTGTTTACTCTGTTGAAATTCTTTTTTTTTTTTTTTTCTGTACAGAAGCTCTTTCGTTTAATTACGTCACACATGTCAGTTTTTGTTTTTGCTGCAGTTGCTTTTGGGGACTTAGTCAAAAATTCTTTGCCAAGACCAATGTGGAGAAGGGTATTTCTTAGGTTGTCTTCTAGGATGTGACAAACCTGCACATGTACCCCTGAATCTAAAATTAAAGTTGAAATTATATAAGAAATAAACAAGCCTTTATATAAAGATATGTATTATGTGACAAAGAAAGCATAAGAAAATGGAGAAGAATTATTTTACAAATGGTATTGAGATATTTTGGAATCACACTCATAATAAATTTTAGATGAGTTCAGTAGTGTATAATATATACACACACAAACACATATGCATACATACACACACTTTGTATAAATATATATGCATACAGATATATATGTGTACATGTGCATGTGCATATATGTATATATATATGTGTGCATTTGTATATATACATATAAACTTTTTTAAGTAGACAAAATATTTGAAAAGATATTTCACAAAACAAAAGATTCAGATGACAAATAAATACATGAAAAGAGGCTGAACATCATTAGTCATAAAGAAAATGCAAATTAAATCATATCTATTTATTACTACCCATTTTATATATGGCAAAAACTAAGAAACATGCTCATAACAACTGTTGACAAGGGTGTGAAGAACTGAAACTCTCATACATGGTGGTGAGAATGTCAAATGATAGAGTCACTGTGGATACAGTTTGACACTTTCTTAAAAAGTCCAAGCTAGACCTACTGTATATCCCAGCCATTTCACTTCAATGTAATCAACCAAGAGAAATGAAAAGTCTTGTTTATATGGAAATGTGTGTATTGATATTTATATAGGCTTTATTCATGATAGTCCCAAATTGAAAAAAAGATCCAAATAACCACCAACAGATAAATGAATTTAAAAGTGTTCTATGCTCATACAGTCAATAACTATTCAGCCATAAAATAAAGCAATTATTGATATGTGTAGCAACAAGGATGAATCCCAATATAATAATGTTTAGTGGAAGATGTAATGTGCAATATAAAATAGAATATATAGTGTGGGATTACAGTTATATAAAACTCTGGGAAAAGGCATAATTGCAGAATGCAGAGAAGTGATTGGGGATGATGAAGGATTAGGCCAGGGTGGAAGGCAGGATTACAAATGCACATGAAACTTTCTGAAATGATGGATATGTTTACTCTTTCTATTGTGGTCATAGTTTCACAGGTCTGTGCTTAAGTCAAAACCTATCGAACTGTGAGCCAGGTGCAGTGGTTCATGCCTATAATCCCAGCACTTTGGGAGGCCAAGGCGGGTGGATCACCAGAAGTCAGGAGTTCAAAGACCAGCATGGCCAACATGGCGGAACCCTGTCTCTACTAATAATACAAAAATTAGCGGATATGGTGGCATGGACTTGTAGTCCCAGCTACTTGGGAGGCTGAGGCAGGAGAATCGCTTGAACCTAGGAGGCGGAGGTTGCAGTGAGCACAGATTGCACTGCTGCACTCCAGCCTGGGTGACAGAGCGAGACTCCGTCTAAAAAAATAAATAAATAAAATAAAATAATTAAAATATAACAAATAAAACCTATCAAACTGTGTATTTTAGCTATGAGCTGTTAATTACATGTCAATTTTATCTCAATAAAGCAGGTATAAATTTTTAAAAATATATATTGTAGGCTGGGCGTGATGGCTCTCGCCTGCAATCCCAGCACTTTGGGAGGCCGATGTGGGCCGATCACTT
This sequence comes from Gorilla gorilla gorilla, assembly GCF_029281585.2. Taxonomy (NCBI): domain Eukaryota; kingdom Metazoa; phylum Chordata; class Mammalia; order Primates; family Hominidae; genus Gorilla; species Gorilla gorilla. The sequence continues at coordinate 176,764,687 of NC_086017.1, forward strand.
GAGGTCAGGAGTTTGATACCAGCCTGGCCACCATGGTGAAACCTTGTCTCTACTAAAAATACAAAAATTATCTGAGTGACGTGGCACACACTTGTAATCCCAGCTACTCAGGAGGCTGAGGTAGTAGAATTGCATGAACCAGGAGGTGGAGGATGCAGTGAGCTGAGATCGAGCCACTGCACTCTAGCTTGGGCGACAGATCGAGACTCCGTCTCAAAAAAAAAAAAATATTTATATATATATATATATAGTGAATAAATCACGAAATTTGGAACAGTTGAGAGAGTTTATATACAATGCCATTTAATTAAGAAATGCTAATATGATAATATGATGGGATTAGGAAAAACTAATAGGACATCACCATATGATGAGACCTAAGGTAAGGTTAATGCAGAAAATCTATACCATAAACCCCTGTATTCTTTCTTGAGATGACTAAAGCTAAAATACAGAGGTAAACACAATCAGTTGAGAGATGATTCTTAGTGTATATATGATTAACATAAACCATTTGTTTAAGATGAATCAAACTTTCCCTGGTAGTGTGTATTTAGAAAATTATAGTTTGTCCAAAAGAAGATATTACATAATATATTATACTGTCAGTAATAGCTTAATTACTGTACCTATACATACTATAAAATATGTATACTTTGTTACAACATCTTTTAGTGCAGGAGAATAGTTCTACTACATTATTACTTGATATAAGTCTTGCAAGAAAAATTAGACATCATATAAATTGAGGTTATAGGTACCCATATAAATTACTTCAATAAAGCACCTTTCAAATGAAAGTTTAAAGCCAAGTAACTTTACCAAGTTGCCAAGATAAAGTTTTTGCAAACTATAATTACAGATAATGAAACATTTTGATTTGTCAGAGTCTTGCTAGTTATATGTCAATAAAATAACTCATTTTGTGGTCCAAAATTAAAATTTTATTTGCTTTTATATTGTGTTGAAGGAGAATAAATTATATTACTATTGCTCACCTCAATTAGAGAAGTATGTAATTATAGTAATTTGTTGTTTTTCTATGGATGCATTATTCACATTTAGAAGACTATATGTTTTGTGTAGTTGAACTACCAATTCATTCTACTAAATCTGTAGGGTTTTTGTTGTTGTTGCTTTTTATTTCTTATTTTTTTTTTTTTATTGAGACAGAGTCTGGCTCTGTCACCTAGGCTGGAGTGCAGTGGCGCTATCTGGGCTCACTGCAAGCTCCGCCTCCCGGGTTCACGCCATTCTCCTGCCTCACCCTCCCGAGTAGCTGGGACTACAGGCTCCCGCCACCGTGCCTGGCTAATTTTTTTGTATTTTTACTAGAAATGGGGTTTCACCGTGTTAGCCAGGATGGTCTTCATCTCCTGACCTCGTGATCCGCCCGCCTCCACCTCCCAAAGTGCTGGGATTACAGGTGTGAGCCACCACGCCCGGCCTAAATCTGTAGTTTTTAAGTCCAAAAAATGTATATTTTTGAGAGAGTTTAAAAAGCAAAATGCTGGTATACCATTTCTGCTTATTTTGATTCAGTGATATTTTGTACAAATTTTTTCTCTGGATCAATATCAAGCCATTTATAAGGAACTCATGCAATTTTGACTATAAATATCCACAGGGACAAATAGTGAGAAAAATAATTAAAATTGTAAACTATAAGTGTGTTATTAATCAATGAATTTAACAAATGATTGAAACTATAACCATGGTGAACTGTTGATGATATTACCTGAGGACTGCCAGATTTTCATACAAAATATTGACTGACTCAAATACTTTACTTTTCTAGTAAGCTAATCAATTTGTACTCTTTTAATCTGGTTCTTGGCTTTCAAACAAACAGATATTTACTTGTTACCTATATTTGCACTGCACTCTGGGATCAGAGTAAAATTACAGAACATTGGCATTCTCAAAACTTCACCAGTGCAATGGAAATACTGGATGGGTATTTAATGTAAACAATTTTTGTCTGAAGTTATCTTTGTTTTAAAACAGAGAGTATGTATTTAAATTATAACATCGATGCAACTTTTACTCAGTGTTGAATTTTACTGAAAAGATATTAGTGTTATAGGATTTGAAATGAAAAATTATCTGAATCTATTTATAAGGTATTCTTGTGGATATTAACTTGGAACCTCAGGTTTTTTTCTGTTTCTTAGAGTTGGGACAGAATTTGTGGGTGCTAAGGTGAATGTTATTAGAGAGACAATGCTATGACTTCACAAAGGCCAGCCATCTCTGGGGATCAAGAGACCCACGATGACAGTCACCCCCCTCTACCCCACCAAGGCCTCTAAAGAGGATAATCATGCTTGTACAATTTTCCAAGGATCCCGCCAGCACTCTATATCTATTTATGTTCAGAGCTTCAGAGGGAAGAGCATAGTACTTATTCTGACAACAGCAAGATTCAAGCTGAATCTCTCCAACCCTTTTAAATCTGGTTTTTGGCTTTCAACCAAACAAGTATTAACTTGTTACTTACATTTACACAGCACTTTAGGATCCAAGATTAAAATTATAGAACAATGGAATTCTCAGAACTTCACCAGCCGAAATGAAATACTGGGTGGCTATTTAAAGTAAATCATTTTTTGTAAAGTTATATTTGCTTTGAATTAAATGCCTTGTTCACTTGTTTCCCTTTGGAGACACATGCATATATTTAGTTAGCTGTGTACAAAGTTGTTTACCACAAAGTGTTAGTTCTACACCAGATTTCTTATTTAACTTCAGATTGCATTTTATTTAAGATAGAGGAATTTTAATTTATTCATTGAAAATAGATCAAATTAGAATGTTTTTTTCTATATGCTTACTTTGGTTTCAAATTCCTTAAATATTTTTTAATTACACTATGAGATGGTTTGTGAGCAAATTCGCCATCAGTACTGCCTGCAGATAATGAGTTAATATACAAATGCAAAGTCCCACTGTTCTGGGATAGTGTGACATTTAATGCCAACCAAAATGTACTCGTGCTCTGACCTTCAGGGTTCTTGCAGCATATGGGAAACTTGTAAATTTCCAGCACCATGTCTAACCTAATAAAGATGGATTCAAAGAAGAAAAGAAATAGAGAAGCTAGTCCATTTTCTTCTTCATATAAATTTTTCTATTTGTGTCAAATTTAACCAGAATTAGCAATAACATTTACTCTTGATTATCATTGAAAAACATTTTCAAGAATGGTAATTTAAAAAAAGAAAAAGAGAAATAAAAACAAGTTATATGTTTTCTCATACAGAAAAATAATTCACATCCTATACATTCATTAATTTAGCCTTGCCAACTACAACAGTGAAGTTGTTTTCTTTCCTGATTTCTATGTATATATAGAAATATATATATATCTATCTATAGATATTTATATATAGATATTTATCTATCTATCTATATACACATCAAGAACACTTTAAACTTTTACTGTTGAAAGGGTATCAAATATGTGAGTTGCTAGATTTTAAGACATTGTATTCATGAATTGGTTTGTGCATGCATTTTGGGTCTTTAACTTGATTATAAAATCCTCATTGAAAAGCATTCACTTCTCTTATATGTTTATAATTCCAGCTCCTATCTCCCTGATTAGAGCATAAATGCCTCCTAACTGTCCCTATATGTAATTTTCCTTCCTTCGGTCTTCATCACAGTAGTCTCCCTTAAAGTGGAGCTCTGATCCCATTACTTCCCTCTTCTTGGTGAAATAGGGAAGAATCATCACCTAATTTTGAGTACTGGTTAAAGTCCATGCCATTTTCCTACCAATAAACTATGAGCAAGGGCTCAATGTGGGTGACATCAGCCTAAGTGCACAGGATTCCCTAACAAGCTTGTCACCTGCCTAAAGTGACTGAACCGGCTGGGCGCAGTGGCTCACACCTGTAATCCCAGCACTTTGGGAGGTCGAGGGCGGCAGATCACGAAGTCAGGAGTTTGAGACCAGTCTGGCCAACATAGTGAAACCCTGTCTCTACTAAAAATATAAAATAAGAATAAAAATTAGCCAGGTATGGTGGTATGTGCCTGTAATCCCAGCTACTCGGGAGGCTTAGGCAGGAGAATCGCATGAACCCAGAGACGGAGGTTGCAGTGAGCCAAGATCATGCCATTGCACTCCAGCCCGGGCAACAGTGCGAGATTCCATCTCAAAAAAACAACAACAAAAAAAGGGACTGAGCAGAAAATTAGTCACACAGAAGAAATTAGTTTTATAGGTACCTCAAGGAGCCTATATAAGTGATTTTGGATTCAAAGAACTTTACAGCAAGGTAACTTCGATTGTGTCTAGTTGTGTTAACCTCTACAATATGTTATTAAAGCAAGCATTAGGCTTTTCCAAAGTTAAATGATTCTTGTCATTGAGTCTGCTGTGGCTATATAGCACAGTTTGTGAGGGGACAGGGGAAAGTCTGTCAAAAACAAGAAAACAGAAGCAGCCATAGAGAATTAGGATCTTATTGCTCTAGATGAGCCTCCTGACACTCCACTCAAAAACTTAAATGTTCCTAGTTACCCAAAGAATAATAGTCAAATTTTTTCACTCACTTTAAAAGCATTATGTGTCTTTTACCCATATTGCTGCATGATGATGTAGTCAAAAGGAAGAATTCGTGTTCCTGATATAGTCTCTAATATTCACTACCTCTGCATATTTAATTGTACGCTACATGTATGAACTTTGTTGTGTAGCACATTATATTTATTTGTAACTCTAGAACAGCTTTTCAGCCACAGTTCATAGAAAATTAAGGACCATTATTATTTTCATTTATCCCATGGAAGATGCATTTCTAGGATCATTCCAGATGCTTAAGAGATCAATCGATTTATTAAATGTATGCCTAGTACAGAAAGGAATTCTCTCATGAAAACTCAGTTGCAAAGATCTGCTTTGAAACTAGATTAAATCCAACTTGAGCACCCATCTTCAAAAATCAAAGAGAAATCTAATGTCGGCTACTTTGACCTGTCTTTAGATCTATACAAGGGACCTGTTTGGAGGCAATAGGGTTTACCAGATGTGGTCACTGCAGCTGCATTTTTCCTTGAAGTCATGCAATACTGCTATGAAAAAATCTGACACTGATGCTCCATCAGAAGTGGTTTTTGTTTTGGTTTGGTTTTTATCGTACTAAGAACACAACATGAGATGTACTCAAATTTTTAAGTGTGCAATATTGTGTTGTTAACTATAGGAACAAAGTTATACAAATCTCTAGAACTTACCCATCTTGTATATCTGAAACTTCATACCAATTGAATAGCTATTTCCCATTTCCTTCTCCCTTCAGTCTGTAGCAGCCATCATTTGACTTTGTTTCAATGAATTTGACTATTTTAGATATCTCATATAAGTCGATCATGCAGTATTTGTCCTTTTGTGACAAATAACACAATTTAAAAATAGGTAAAAAATTTGAATAGCCATTACTTCAAAAAATATTTATAAATGGCCAAGAGGTATATGAAAAGATGTTCAATGTGACTAATAATCAGAGAACCAAAAATCAAAACCACAGTGAGATATTATTTCATACCTGTTAGCATAGTTGTTATAAACAAAAAAAGAAGTTCTGGCAAGGATGTGGAGAAATGAAACACTTGTACACTGTTAATGGGATTGTAAAATGTAGCCATGATGAAAAGCAGTATGGAGATTGCTCAAAACATTAAACATAGAACCATTACATAATCTAGCAACCCTATCTCTATGTAGATATCAAAAAAAATGAAATCAGAATCTCAAAGAAATGTTTGCACTTCTGTGTTAATTGCAGCATTATTCACAAGGCCATGACATGGGAACAGACTTAATATCCATTGATGAATGAATAGATGAAGATAATGTGGTAGCTACATACAATGAGATATTATTCAGACTTAAAAAGAAGAAAACCTTGCAGCTTGTTACAACACAGATAAACCTGGAAGAAGTAGAATAAGTCACTGAAGTGGGTTTTATTTCCTGACTTTTCACCTTAGCCAGTGGGCTATGCTAGTTTATGTGCTTCTGCTTGTCATATTCAGCTATAAGTGACCTTTTTATATCTTAAAGGGTCATAAACCTTGCTGATTATTCACCAAAGGAACATCCAATTTATCTCTGTAAAGGTACTGCCATCTCCTTAGAAGTGCTCCATTCCATGAACCTGTGATGCACAATCTGAAACCGTGTCCCTTTCATACTAAAGGAAAGTCAAGTTGCTTTTTCTCGTTCATCAAAAAGCGTCATTTCCTTCCTCATCTACAACAACTTCGTGGTTTTATTCCCTCTATGGTCCTGGACCCTGAAATCCATGAGAGCTATTTAGAAACTATCTTTAGGTTGACTCACTAGGTATTCATGGTTTATCCCTTCTGGCTCTGAATCGTAAAAAAAAAAAAAAAAAAAAAAAAAAAAAAGAAAAGAAAAAAAAGTTTACTCCCATTGTGGGGTATTAAAGATTTTCAATTTGAGTAAATGCATCCTAAGGGGTAGGGTCTCCATTTTATGCCTTATGTGGTTTTGCACACATCAAAAATGCCCAAACATTTTGTGTTGGACAAATACATAAGTAAGTGTAAAACATTCTCAACGATATCTAAAATAGAGTTCAGAGCTGAACTATTCTTTTAATCCACCATTCTGGCCCCAGAGATTTTGGGAATTACCACATTGAAAGCAGCTTGTTTTTCACTTTAACTCAGAATGCTGCCTGATCTCTCTGATTCTGTCTTCATCAGCTAACACCAAACACACTGCTCACTGTTTTATCACTGTTTTCACTTCTCTCCTTATTTCTGAAGCTTAGTTCCATTTTGCATGCTATTATTTATGACAGTTTAGAAAACTCTTTTGGTATCCAAGGTTTCCTTAGGTAAGCATCTTTTCTGATTTGACTAATTCTTGGGACCATTTCTGTCTGATTCATTTCTTAGGCAGTTGTATCCCCAGATTTATTCTAAACTTTGAAGTGTTAACACTCAATAATAGGGACTCTGCTTATTCACCCCTGTATTTTCAGCATCCAGCTTAGTGCCTGACACAAGTATGTTTATTTTGCTTGCATTTAATAGTAACAAAACTTTCCCTCATCTCCCAAGGCTATGATATGATTTTTTAGTTTTAACTACGTTTTATTTTTAAATAACTAATTCAACCTAATATTAAGATAAAGTAAATAATCTGAAAGATTTTCCTGATCCAAAGTACAGAAAATTTTCAATCTCTCTGTCAAGAGTGAGGCAACACTAAGATGTTGCACAGCAACAAAAGAACACAAGTCCCCATCTCTTTCAAAGCAGCTCTGGTTCACAGAAATGCCTTCTGGCAGAGTTAACAGCAAATTGCATCTGCTGCCCATGTTGTGGTCTCGGTTATTTCACCTGATTTCCATGAATACTGATCTTCAATTTCTACTTATGGTGCATTAGTCAGCTTGGGCTGCCGTAACAAAACAATAGCATAAATGGGTTGGCTTAAACAACAAAAATGTATTTTTTCACAGTTCTGGAGGCTTAGAAGTTCATGATCAATTGCTGACTGATTCAGTCTCTGATGAAGTCCTTCTTACCGGCCTGCAGACTATCACCTTCTTGCTATGTCCTTACACAGCAAAAAGAGAGAGATCTCTTGTGCCTCTTTCTTTTTTTATAGGATCAAGGCTCCACTCTTATGACTTTATTTAAGCTTAATAACCTTCTTAAAAGTCCTGTCTCCATTATAGACACCTGGGGTGTTAAGACTTGGATATATGAATTACGGAGGGACACAGTTCATTCAGTCCAAAGCACTTGGTTACTTTTCTGACACATGCCTCACGCAACTAGTGAACCTTTTCAGTGAACCACCAGTTCTCAATATAAGCTGCTCTCAACAATCTTCCATTTTGAATAAAAAAGTTAACCTGAGGCTTTCTTCACTCATGTTTCTCTAGTTCCCAACATGGCATGACCAGACTTTGATTCTTCTAATTACTATGTTGAATTGGGCATGACAGTTAAGGGAACATGCATAGTCTAACCATAGGGATTCCTATGTCTAAAGAGGTAGAATCACACTATGGAATATGGGTTGTATCCCAGCTCCGACCCTTTGCCAAACAAAAGTTAGAGAAACTAAACTATTTTGTTTCATCTCTTACTAAGGTGAGGGTGGGTGTGAGGGAGAAGAAATGTTTATAATGTATATTTGAGTTTAGGGAAATGCTATATGTGCTGAGTGGAGCCAATGATTACAACTGTGATTTTGAGGCATACCTGATTTTGAGAAACTATCTTTAATGAGAGAGACAACTAATACACAGAGAAAACAGGAGCATCTAAGAAATAAAGACATAGTTATGGTGTAGACATTGGGTATGGTAAAAGTTAAATTGGGAAGAAGATATATATATAATCCATCAAATAGAAAACATCATTTCATGAGTTATCACAGGTTATTAAATTGCAGGAGGTGATTAGTTTATTTTGTTCCAAACCATGTCATGTAGAAATCTGAAATTCTTCTTTTAGTGTTGACACCTTGGTTGGAGAAATTTTATGCTCCAGATTAATGACTTATGTATTAAAAATAAAGTGTTTGAGAAGGTGCTACTGCTGTTGATCCAAAGTAGTGAAATATATTTAACATGAGTTTAAATATACTTAACATAAGATTGTGAAATACATTATACATAGAAAGGAATACATATAATTATACTAAAATTTAATAAAAATAACAATAAAATGCCTGAAAAGGAGTTACATTGTTTTAAAAAATTTCATTGAGGTATATTTGACAATTAAAAATTGTATATATTTAAATTATATAATTTGATGGTTTGCTACACATATATATTTTGAAACAATCACCACAATCAAACTAATTAACATATCCATCACTTCAGATTATTGCTTTTTAAATTTTTTTGGTAAGGACACTAGATATTTACCGTCAAAGGAAATTTCAAGTATACAATAAAGTATTGTTAACTATCAATATATTATTTTACATTAGCTCTCCAGGACTCAATAATTTTGCATAACTGAAACTTTTTACTCTTTGACCAAGAACTCCATACTTCTTCCATGCCTACTTTCTGCTTTTTAAGGGTTGAATAGCATTCCATTGTGTGTGTGTGTGTGTGTGTGTGTGTGTGTGTGTGTAAAACTGTTTTTATCCACTTATCTGTTGAGAGACATTTATTGGCTGTTGTGATAATGCTGAAAGAAGGAGAGTGCAGACATCATTTTGGGATCCTTGTTTCATATCCGTTGGACATATATCTAGAAGTGGAGTTGCAGAATCAAAAGACAGTTCTATTTTTAATTTTTTGAAGAAATGTTATACAAATGTTCTATTGGTTGTGCCAATTTACATTCCCACCAAAACTGGACAAGGGTTCCCTTTTGTCCACACCCTTGCCAATACTTATTTTTCGTCTTTCTGATGAAATAAAATGCCTTGTAACAGATTTTAGAGGGAAAATTTTTATTTTTTCCCCATTAATTATGCTAGTTGTGGGCTTTTAACATACAACAATTATTGTGTTGAGGTAAGATCCTTCTATACCTATTTTATTGAGACTTTTAATTATGAATGGTGTTAAACTTTGGCTTTTTTTTTCCTGTATCTATTGAGATAATCATGCATTTTTTCTTCTGTTAACATTGTATTGGCTGGGCACGGTGGCTCATGCCTGTAATCTCAGCACTTTGGGAGGCCAAGGTGGGCACATCACCTGAGGTCAGGAGTTCAAGACCAGCCTGGTCAACATGGTGAAACCTCATCTTTACAAAAATACAAAAATTAGCCACGCATGATGGCCGGTGTCTGTAGTCCCAGCTACTTGGGAGGCTGAGGTGGGAGAATAGCTTGAACCCAGGAGGCAGTGTTGCAGTGAGCTGAGATCTCACCATTGTACTCCAGCCCGGGCGACAGAGCGAGACTCCATCTCAGAAAAAAAAAAAAAAGAAAGAAAAAAATAGACAACATATTGTATCATATTGATTGATTTGTGTAGGTTGACCCATCCTTGCAACCTTAGGATAAATCTTGGTTACTTGGTTATAGTATATGATCCTTTTAGTGTGCTGTTGAATTCTGTTTGTTAGTACTAAATTAAGAATTTTGCATCTATGCTCATCAGGGATAATGGCCTATGGTTTCCTTTTCTTTAATATCTTTGCCTGATTTAGTGTCAGGGTTACACTGACCTCATAAAAAGAATTTGGAACTGTTTTCTTCTATTTTGGGGAAAAGTTTATTAACTCTTTTTGGATGTTTTGTAGAATTTACCCGTGAAGCCATAAAGTCCTAAGCTTTTCTTTGATGCAAAATGTTTGATTATTGATTCAATCTACTTATTTATTATTGGTCCATTTAGACTTTCCATTTCTTTCTGATTTAACTTTGGTAGGTTGTATATTTCTAAAAATTTATCAATTTTTTAGGTTATTCAATATATTGACATATTATTTTTATAATAGTTCCTTATGATTCTTTTATTTCTGAGGCATCTGTTGCAATGTGTCCTCTTTCATTTCTGATTTTATTTATTTGAGTCTTCTCTCTTTCTTTAGCTAGAGGTTTGTCCATTTTGTTTTTCTTTCAAAAATAAACTTTAGTTGTCTTATTTTTTTTTACTTTTTTGTTCTCTATTTTATTTACTTCTTCTCTATGTCTTATTATTTCTTTTTCTTTGCTTATTTTGGGCTTAGTTTATTCTTATTTTTTAGTTCCCTGAGGTATAAAATTGGATTTTTATTTTAGGGTTTTTATTTTTAATGTAGGCATTTTGTATTATAAACTTTCCTCTTATTAACACTTTTGCTGTTTCGCATAGGATTTAGTATATTTTCTTTTCATTTTTATTTATTTTAAGGTACTTTTTAAATTCTCTTTTGATTTTCTATTTGAACCAATAGTTGTTCAAGAGTGTGTTGTTTAGTTTCCACATATTTGTGATTGTATTGTTTCATTTTCTTGCCGTTGCAGAATTCTAGCTTCATTCTGTATTGGTGGGAAAAGCTACTTGGAGTGGTATTTATTTTTTTCAATTTGTTAATATTTATTCTGAGACCTAACATGTGATCTACCCTGGAAAATGCTCAGTGAGTGCTTGAGAAAAAGGTGCATTCCTTTGCTGTTGGGTGAAAAGTTCTGTATATATCAGTTAGATCCATTTAGTCTATAGCGTTGTTCAAGTAAGCTGCTTACTGATTTTCTGTCTGGATGTTCTAGTCATTGTGTAGGTTATTAAAGTCTCTTATTTTTTTTTGTCAATTTCTGCTTTCATATCTGTCAATATTGCCTTATAGATTTAAATGCTCAGAAATTGGATGCGCATATAGAAGTTATTTATTTCTGTATTTATTTTGAGACAGAATCTCACTCTGTTGCCAGGCTGGAGTGCAATGATGTGATCTCAGCTCACTGCAACATACACCTCCTGGGTTCAAGTGATTCTCCTGCCTCAGCCTCCCGAGTAGCTGGGACTACAGGCGTGTGACATCATGCCGAGATAATTTTTGTATTTTTAATAGAGACGAGGTTTCACCATGTTGGCCAGGATGGTCTCAATCTCTTGACCTCATGATCCACCCACCTCAGCCTCCCAAAGTGCTGGGATTACAGGTGTGAGCCACCGCGCCCAGCCTAAGCTTCATGAAAACTAAGATGGCCCAGTTTTTGAAAGTCAATTGAGGTTAATTTTAAGATTTGGATACCACCTACTTCTTTACCCACCCACTTGCAATATGATGACATGGGCTAAGTGTAGGATTGGTGTTCCCACAAACATAAATAATAATGTGGTAAATCCTATCAATTGCAGTGTATGGCATGTAGCTGCAAGTGCAAGGCCTGTATGCTAACTCTGTGATATGGTTTGGCTCTGTGTCCCCACTCAAATCTTATCTAGTAGCTTCTGTAATTTCCATGTGTTGTGGCAGAGACTTGGTGGGAGATAGTTGAATCACGAGGGTGAGTCTTTCTTGTGCTGTTCTCATGATAGTGAATATGTCTCATGAGATCTGATGGTTTTAAAAATAAGAGTTTCCCTGCACAAGCTCTCTCCTTTTGCCTGCTGCCATCCATGTAAGACATGACTTGCTCCTTCTTGCCTTCTGCCATGATCATGAGGCCTCCCCAGCTATGTGGAACTGTAAGTTAATTAAACCTCTTTCTTTTGTAAATGGCCCAGTCTGAAGTATGTCTTTATCAGCAGCATGAGAACACACTAATACAGTAAATTGGTACCCGTAGAGTGGGGCGCTGCTGAAAAGATAACTGAAAATGTGGAAGTGACTTCGGAACTGGGTAACAGGAAGAGGTTGGAAGAGTTTGGAGGCCTCAAAAGAAAACAAGAAAATGTGGGAAAGTTTGGAACTCCCTAGAGACTTGTGGAATGGCTTTGCCCAAAATGCTGATAGTGATATGTACAATAAAGTCCAGGCTGAGGTAGTCTCAGATAGAAATGAGGAACTTGTTGGGAACTGGAGCAAAGGTGATTCTTGTTATGTTTTGGCAAAGAGACTGTCAGCATTTTGCCTATACCCTAGAGATTTGTGGAACTTTGAACTTGAGAGAGATGATTTAGGGTGTCTGGCAGAAGAAATATCTAAGCAGCAAAGCATTCAAGAGGTGACTTGGGTATTGTTAAAGGCATTCAGTTTTATAAGGAAAGCAGTGCATAAAAGTTTGGAAAATTTGCAGCCTGACAATGCAATAGAACAGAAAATTCCATTTTCTGAAGAGAAATTCAAACCAGCTGTAGAAATGTGCATAAGCAATGAGGAGCCAAATGTTAATCCCTAAGATAGTGGGGAAAATGGGGTTTATTTCTCATTTGTACTTACACTGAGACTGTAACCCTTCAAGGTTCCAAATTTATGCAAGTTCTCAGCTTTATGTTGTTTTTTTTAATTAGATTTCTGATATCGAGAAGACTTAGGCTGTAGATCCTGTTCTCAATATCCTGTGCAGTCCTCAAATTAGATACTTAATTTTGACAGAAACTTGGCTTTGATGCTGTAGATTTTGACAGAAACATGTCTTTGGCTCCTAAATGTCTTCTAAGATTCCTATAGTCACTGTGTTTCTGGGATCCATGGATTCATTATTATAAATGTTCAGCAATTAACTTAAAAATTAAACACACATGTATCTCTTTCTATATGTATTTGTATATTCCAATTATTTCAGATATTTTGATAAGCTAAGTATAGTTGAGTAGACAATGCTAAATTTATCTAATGCTATATTCCATCCATTATATAAGTATCATATCTGAATTATTCAGGCATTCTCAAAATGATTTCTATAGATCAGTTTTCCTATTTTGTCAAGTAAGATGGTCTTCATCAGACTTTTCAAATGCTAATTCCGATATCACCTATTATAATCCATTGACTTATTGATTTGTTGACTACCTCTTTAAAAGTAATACTAGATTTTCAAAATACTATAAAATTGAAAGTATTGATTTTAATTCTGCCAATAGTCTAATAATAAATATAAATTATTAACATACATGAAGTTCTTACATAATGCTATTAAAAAATAAAACATAGATCAGGCATGGTGATTCACAGCTGTAATCCCAGAACTTTGGGAGGCCGAGGGGGTGGATCATGAGGTCAGGAGTTTGAGACCACCCTGGACTATTGTGGGATCTGGCCAGCAGCCTGTAATGCAATGTGGCTCTCTCTTTATTCCCAGGTGGATGGGCAGGTCGAGAAATAATAGACACACACAAGATAGTGAAAGCTGGGTCCAAGGGGGTAACTGCCTTCTGTTCTTGTGATGCTGCCAATGCACTGGATATACCAACATTTATTATTAAGTTTAGTGACGGTGGGGGTAGGTTAGTGAGGGATTTAGGGTCATTTGATTATGAGGTGAGATGGTCACATGGGGATGAAGTAATTCTTTAACATGACATCTGTATGCAGAAGTACAGTATACAGAGATAAGAATTTACAATATAGTGTGTGCATCAGTAATTTCTAACAGAGCCTAAAAACAGAAACACAGTCTTTCCATAACCTATGGTTAGCAAGATATTAATCAGCAGTAACAGTTGCATCAAAAGTTGGTTACAAACAATCAATAGAAACAGGACATGAAGCTAGACAACCAGTTAGACCAGAAATTCTCAGAAGGGAGTATGCCTTTACCCTAAAGAGGCCTAGAGGAGCCGTGGCAAGATGAGGGCATTTATAGCCCTATCTTATCCATATGAACCGGTGACCCTCATGCATCTGTTTATAGGCTCTCCACAAGGGTTGCATTCCATTCCCAGAGCTATGAACATCTGCTTTTCTGGGATAGGAATCTTGGTGATGTGAAACCTCCCTGACTGCACATCCATTCATAGGCTCTCTGCAGGGGGAAACACATCACATGCTGTTGGCTCATTGTGGCATTGTCTTTACACAATCCTGCATGCAATTTTGTATTTACAATAATCAGGAGCATTTCATCTTTTATTCCATAGCAATAGTTTCAGGGGGTCTCCCTACACTGGATAATATGGTGAAACCTGCCACCATGCCCAGCTAATTTTTGTATTTTTAGAAGAGACAAGGTTTCACCATGTTGGCCAGGCAATCCACCTGCCTTGGCCTCCTAAAGTGCTGTGAGGCATGACCCACCATGCCACCAGGCCCCTTACCCTCTCTCCCTCCTTTCCTCCCTCACTTCCTTCCTTCCTTTCTTCCTTCCTTTTCCATTCTTTCTTCTTTCTTTTCCAAAGAAGACAAAAATATTTGGGTTTGCTTGGTTTTGTTTTGATAAATCTTACAACAATTTAATTTGGAAAATTAATTTTTGTTTTGTTTTTCCAGACAAAATTTTCTTGTGCCCCATCCCTACTTTGTTTTCTGTAAACTGGAGATTTCTATATTGTTTCAAAAGAAGCAAGACTTTAAAAAGAAAGTCAGGAAAATTTCATTGATTGCAGTAATTGGAAAAGGGCTTATTCTACAGTTGGGAGATAAGTGTACTTAGATGTGGTAAAGCCAGCATTCACTGTGTGCTCCTACACAGTGGCCTCTCAGAGGCAGGCAGAAAGGAAAAGCATCCTGTATTGGGATGCTTTTTCCTGTGTATAGCAAGAACTCCATTCAAACCAGCCTGAAGAACAAGGAATCATATTGAGTCACATAATAGTAGCTCTGACTTTATTTCTCTGAGATTCTTTGTTTCACTTTCTTGCTTGTTTGGTTTTATTATACTTCCTGTATAGTTGCAGGATAGCTACTTGCAACAATACAGGCAGCATGCTCCCATGCTCCCATTCTAAGAGGAGAGAGAAACTGTGACTCTCACATGTTACCACAGCTCCACTGGCAAAAGTCTGTAAGCATTTATTGGCTTAATGTGGCTTAAATCTAAGCCAAGTGCAGGCAAGAGGAATTCATAGATGAATCAAGTCACACTATTGTGTTGTACAAGAGTCAATCCCCAAAATGTCATGGCGGCAATGTAGGTTGTGTGAAATGGAGGTTGAAATGTCTGTTTCAACAAGCACAATGGGTCCCTACAGTGTGAAACAGGCATGCCTTGGCTGATGTGCATAGTCCCTGGTTCTGCTCTAAATATGGTGTTTTCTTCATAAAGGCAACATTTTAGCTATCTCAAAAGTCTTTGAAGACTTGAAGCCATCTCAGAATTCAGAGAATACTGTCTTCTATAGGCTAATGTTATGTTTGACCTAAAATTCTTTAAGTATATTTTAGTCAGACTCATTGAAAAACCATGAGCTATTCTACACCCATATTAATAATGCCAAAGTTTTGTTTCCCTCTCCTATTTGTAGAAAAACAGATTGCACTTTCCAAATCAGGAACAAAGCAACCTAGGGAGGTACTTATGCAACTAAATTCTATATTTTCTGAGTAACTACCGAGTCAAAAACATATTGTTTTGCAAATGACAATGACTCAAGTACTTCACCTGCACTCTATTAATGTATTTATCTGATACATTTGCTTATTGATTGCTCAATAAATAGATTTTTTTGTTTTTGTTTTTACCTGTGTTTGTAGATTTTTATCTTTCAATCTATATTTAAGCAAGCTTAGAAAACACGTTTTCTCCTCAACAATATTCTTAACAGAGTACTTTTCCTTCGATAAAAATGCAAAAATCTTAGTGCATAGGTATGCAGCATTAGTAATTGGCTCTATGTTCAAGAAATGGGTTGCAGGGTGAGAATCACCCACCAAACATCTTGTCTTACCCACCTCTTGTCAAAGCTTTAGTCTTCCTGCATATTCAACTCAGGATTGATCTAAGAGCATTTTATATCCTTATGAATATTTTTTCTTTTGAAATATAACCTGGTCCTTTATCCTTCATGATGTGGATAAGATAGTGCATTTTTCTATGTTATTAATGCAAACATTTTTGCTGACTTTTTTTCTGCTACTTAACCTAGGCCTGCATTCTTACTTTGGGAAGAGAAAGGGACTATAAGATTTTATTTAGGATTGTTCAGTTTTAGCATCACTAGCAGTAGAGATTTTAAACCTTCAGAAATAAAATCTAACATTGTTTTGTTTTGTTTGCTGTAAGAGGTTATATTTTTTAAATGTTCAAATATTTCTGTACATTCTTCAGTTTATTTTAAAATAATAAATAAGTAAAGTAGCCCTCCAAGCATTTAAAGGCTAACAAGTTAAATATTTTGTTTTCAGTTTTGACTTAGAGGTTTTGGAAAGCATAAAAACAGTGTATATTGGACAAATAAACTAAATATTTTATAATCTCAGGATATTTTCTGTGGTCCAAAAGCAGATAATTTTCTCACTCTTTTCCAAAATAGTTTATATTTCAGAGGTCTAAAGAGGAAAAGAAAAGTTAAAAGATTAATGAAGATTTTAAATCCCAAAGTATATTTTGTCAGTCTATAGTTGGCTGCCGTGATTTTAAATGAATTATTCTTTTCCTTTGCCTTGAACTGCATAAAATTTGAATTGGCATTTACAGTTTGGTAAGTAAACTGGCATCATAAGTAAGATATTATTTTTAACAAATAGAATTTTAAAATGTCAGATCTATTATAAGATTAAATACCATCTTGAGAAAATATGAAATAGATCCTTACATACAGCACAAATGGGAGTAACTAATAACTAATATAAATTACTAATATGAATTTTCCAGCTCTCATGAGCAAGGTATTGAAATAAATTCTTTACAGAAATTACCTGCTTTAATCCTCTCTACAAGCTCATGAGACAGGTATAATTCCTTTATAGCACTATTTAGACATATTCATTTTCTTAGGAGACATCCTGTTTTATACAGAGACATACTTTGTTGAGTTAATAATATGGTAAGTCACTCACCGTGTTGTAGCAAATAAGACCCTCTTCCATAAACTTGTTAAAAGATAAGACCTTTTTAATGCAATGGTGACCCCTGGGATTGTATGTGACTGATTAGGGTATTGAAATAAGGAGTGAGAACTAATTACAATGATCAATTCATGGGATGATTTTGGGGTCTGTGGAGGGATAGAGAGGAAACAAGTAGCTTGTAGAGAAAAGACCTTAATGGAGAAGAAGGAAGCCCCAAAATATGCAATCTGACAAAGCTTTTGCTGTGTGGTATGTAACGTGAAACATCAACCTACATTCTCAGAGTATCTTCAGTAAGTAATGCAATTTTTGTTAGTACATGGTAGAGTTGGATCTACTTGGTGAATAGAATATTAACACCTGAGGTTTAGTGAATTCTTATTCTGAGCCAAATCTGTGATTACATTTCCCAATGTTTCTATCGGTACTGTTGTTCTCTCCATTTTAGATGAGGAAACTGATTCTTTGAGAGGTTTCATTATTTGCTCAGTTATTGAATTGGTGAGTGGTAGAGAGGAGATTTTAACAAAGGCCCTGTGACTCCTGAGATGACATTCTTAATTATTGTGTGATGCTGCTATTATGAGTACCATTCTTACAGATGATAGAAATGAATCTTGAGATAAGATAACTTGTACAAGGTGATAGTTAATGTAGGTATGAGCAATAATTTAAGTTATATTTATCTAATTCCAAAGCCACTAAACTTGCCATTTACCACATTTTAGAAAAATGTGCTCAGTAGTTATTAATGAGGCAACAATTTTACTCCTTTTGAAGGTGTTCATTATAATTTTGGTCTCCATGATTTGGTCTTGGTCAACTAATATTTTTAGTAACTCCTCTAATAAAGAATCTAACTTCATTTTTTAATGTTTGACTACTAACCATTTTTCGGCCTACCTGTTCCCCTTTTGCCCCACATCGGGGCAAACTGATGAAAAGCTCAGATGCTTACCTCTTCCGGTTCCTGTGACAATGTCAAACCATGCAACCTAGGTCACCACACCTGGGAACCTTCACTCAGTTATACTCGTAATCACCATGAAAGCCAAGCCAGTGTCCTTATGCAACTCTCTAAAATGATTTTCTGACCAGCTTGGAAGCCTGTACTGCTTCCTCCAGAATGTCTCCTAATGTGAGAAATAAACAATTTTATATATTTTCTTATTTTTGTGTGTATCATCAGTCTTGGCATAGAACCAGACTTTAGGTGGGTGTCCATCTTGTTTCAACAGAATACTACAACAGTTCCATGAATATATTTTAGAACTCAAGTAGAAAAGAAATTCACTGGGAGAATGTGTGGTAGTTCATAATATTAACAGAAGGCTGGAAAAATAGACTCAGAATGTTCATATATCAGGAATATCCAGGTAGCAGGAAAGAAAGGCAACATTATGCCTCAGTGATGGTCTGATTAGGATATTACTGCTGGCACTAATACCACTGAGTACTTATCACTGTTTCCATTGCTGAACTGTCACAGTGCTGACTGTCAATACTGAAATGAAAACTGTCTGCATATCCTCACATCATTTGATCACTTTCTCAAGATTCAAAGCTGGAGGTATGAGCATTTAGTTGTAAGAGTCTGAGTATCCACCCCCTAGCCAGCCACAGGAACCAAAACAGGCAGAAGCTTTCATTGGCTTCTGATTTAATAGTTTTTCCCCCTAAGATATGCAGATTTGAGAATAAACTTGAAGTGGAAAGGTTGTTCTGATTCCAGTTAACATATACATATCACCAAAAATAGCTCTTCTACAGTATGAATTTCACAATTAGATACTTACTCAACTTATGTGAAATCATATTTTGCCAAAAGGACATGCACAAAAATGTTCAGAGCAGCCTATTCATAGCAGGCAAAAACTGGAAATAATCCCAAATATCCATCAGCTGGAAAAAGGCTACACCAACTATAGTGTATTCATACAATGGAATGTTACTCATCAATTAAAATAAATGAACTGAATGAAATAATGTGAATTATTGCAAAAATATTTTGTTAAACAAAAGAAACCTGGAACAAAAAAGTGTTCCATTCTCTGGTTCCATATATTAAAAAAAGCAAGAACAGAAAAAAATTAATCTGTCAGAAATTAGAAAGTAGTTTCCTGGAGAATGAGGGAGGGAGATTCACCAGAAAGGAGAAAAATAACATTCCTGGGTAATGAAAATGTTTTTTACCTTGTTTTGGATGATGGTCACACAGTTATACAATTGCCAGAACTCAATAAACCAAATACCTAAAAGAAATGTATTTTTATAGAACTCAATAAACCAAATACCTTAAACAAGTGTATTTTTACAATGTTAATTAAACCCAAATTATATACAAATGAATATACATATACACACTTCTTATACATATACATATATAGTCGTTTAATATATAGTTGATTCTCTAACTCCATGTTGATAAGATTCAAACATGTAAGAAAAATATTAAGATCAGAATTGCAAATGATGGTTGATATTTTCAGTTTTAAGCTTGTTTTGTAATAATATTTTGTATGATAGAAAATAATTTGTGAATTTAAATGAAAGTGGACTTCAAAATTGTGTAAGAAGGGGAATATATAAATACACTTAAAATTCTAGCCATTCATGATTCCTCCTATGAAAAAACAGTAAAGCACAACTCTGATTTTATGGCTGCTTATAGAAAATTTGAAATTTAACATTCAGAAAAGCAAATATAGTCCCCTCAGGTTATTCTTTCTGGTTAAACACAACAAAGGTTTATTTCTTACTATTTCTTACTGGGAACACATGCCCCAAATGGCTGATAGGGGCTTTGCTCATCAGAGTTATGTAGTAATGAGTCTTTCACAATCACTAAAATAGGGACAGTGAGCATATAGGGTCTCTGCCAATTAAGTTCTCCAATCAGAAAGTGAGGTACATGGGTTCTACTGACAAATCATTTATCCAAACTTTATATGTCCATGTCTCATGTCAAGAGGGGCAGTGATATCATCACACAGTGTGGAAAGTGGGATGGGGATTCAGGTATTGATGAACAATGGTAAATTCTTTCATAGTTATATGGTAGGAAAGGCAGATTCTGGGGAATTGAAATCATAAAAGTTTCTTTCTATGACAGTAAAAAAGAAGAAATATATTTGGTGCATATAGCTTAAAACGCTTCAATTTACTGATTTTAGTAAATAAATAATTTATCAACAATAATTTAATAGCTAAAATGATTTAAATAATGCCATTCAAGCTCCTATTAAAATATCAGCTGCTCACAGCTACAAGACAACACTTTAAAAAAAGTAAAGAAGAGTGTTCATTGTGTAATATTCTTTGTTTCACCTGAAGATCCTGAATGGTCCAAGTGCTCCAATGATCACTGCCCCCAAAGACCTATTTAATAACCTACAAAAGTCAAAATATAAAATTTCCAGGTCCATTCTTTGTCTCTCCAACTACTCGTGAAGCAATATTTTAAAAAGTTTACTGAAGAGCACTAACTTTAATTGACAAAAAGGAAAAATAAATTTACAATGTTATGATCCCCAACAACTGTAGCAGTTTTACTTTTTCCATGTTTACATTTGAGTCATTTTCCAATTGCAGATGTGATTTTTACATATTATTAATCATAGCATAGACAAAGTTAATACCTTTTCTTTTTCACTGAGAAATATAAACATTTTTCTATGTATTTTATTGTATTTAAATAGAATACTGTGAATCTATAATCCGTGAGAAAGTTATAAGGCCTCTCTTTCCCAGCCTCTCTAAAAATAAGTGTTACTAAGTTTTGAACAGTATGAGGTAAGGAGATTTTTTTTTTTTTTTTTTTTTGAGACAGGGTCTTGCTCTGTTGCTCAGGCTGGAGTGCAGTGGTGGGATCTCAGCTCACTGCAGCCTTGAACTTCTGGGCTCAAGTGATCCTCCCACCTCAGCCTCCTGAGTAGCTGGGGCTATAGGTGTGTGCCACCACACCCAGCTACATTTTGTATGAATATTTTTGTAGAGACAGCGTCTCACTGTGTTGCCCAGGCTAGCTGCAAACTCCTGAGCCCAAGTGATCCACCCACCTCAGCCTCACAAAGTGCTGGGATTACAGGAGTAAGCCACTGTGCCCAGCCAAAAGATCTTTATTATGGTATTTCTGGTACGTGTCCTTAAAAATGAATCATTAGTTCTTTATTTCTTCCTTTTCTTATGTAGAATTTAGACATGATGGCCTAGTTTGAGAAAATCAGCTTGGAATAGCAAGCTAGTATAAGCCTGGTTTCTGGAAGAGAAGGCCCAGATTGAAGTATCTCAAGAGATAAACAGACAACGAACTTGCCTATCCAGTATTCATTTTATTTAATTGATAGATTTCATTTTAGTTTCACTTTGTTACATGTAGCTGAACCTAATACTAACAAATACAGGTCCAGAATTCTGTGCCAATAAACATATATCAATACTTGTTAATCTTCTGGAAATGTATATGTTTCAAAAATTCCAGTAGTGCAAAAAGCATAGACTAAAAATTAAAAGCTATTCACACCTTTGTTGGGCTTTTAAAATTTTACAATTATTGCTCCATTGTCTTCCAAGATTCACTATAGATCATCACTAGAGAATACAGAGGTATAAATTCCCTTATTTCTCCTGCTAAATGTTTTAAAATTTCTTCCTCCTTGAAATTCAATTATTTATCTCAGCATAGAGGATTTTGAAACTAGTTTTTTCCTAAATTATGGTGAGCTCTTTAAATCTCATAAAATTCAGTTCTTCCTAACTTTAAGAAAAAATCTCACAACTTTGTTGTCAATTGTCCACCCAGTGTTTTTATTTTCTCTACTTCTCTTTAACATGGATCAGCTCTTTCCATCATTTAATGGTAATTCTGAATTATATAATGATACTTGATTGTGTTGGTTTAAGCTTATGAATAAGGGAACAGTGTTTATATAAGCAATCTGACTTCATTTTCTCTGCAGTTAAATAAGGTTTTTGGCTAGACAAAACTTAAGCCTAAACAACTTTCTCTTATGATATTTTCTCAGGGTCTTAGAAAAGTGACATAGGTAATTTTGGGGGGATTTTGCATACTGAAAATGTCTTTAGCTCACATTCATATCTAGCAGATAATTTGATAGGATATATAATTTGAAGTGGAAGTTATTTTCCTCAGAATTTTAAAGGATTTACTTCATTTTCTTTAGCTTTCAGTGTAGTTTTTAAGAAGTCTCATGCAATTCTGTCTATGGAGTCTTCATATTAATAACTAATTTATTTTTTCTCTTTGAAAGCTTTTACAATAATTTCTCTATTCTGTGTGTTCTATAATTTCAGGATGATAAGTACTGATGCTGGTCTTTTTACATTTGCTTTACTGGGCGATCACTGGTCCTTTACAATCTGGAAACTCATGTCTCTCGGTTTTTAGGACATTTTTAGACCACTTAACTTTGTATTTTTTTCTCTCTTCTGTTTTAGTTTATCTTTCTGGAACTCTTTCTATTCCTATTTGGATAATCTAAAATGGTTCTTTATTAATTTTATCCTTACTCTCCTAATTTTTATTTTTCTCTGCTCTATTTTCTAGAAAATTCTTTCACTGTCTTTCTTCCTTTCACTTATACTATCATGTTATTAATTTCTCAGAGTTATTTTTTGTTATCTGTTTTATTATGTATGGCAGTGTTATTTTATTAGAGGAAGAAAAGTGTCTTCCTTTTACTGACAAAATAATTCTTTCGAAGTTTTCTTCTCAACTGATAGACTGCTTCCTTCAAGTTGTTTTTTATTTTTATTTTGCTTATGTGTTTCGTCTTTGTCTTTTGTACAGGAGGCTTAACTGAAATGTCTAAGAGTCTTTATCTGCATGCTTATATATAATATTGGGCACTAAAACTAATTAGTGGGTTGGTAACTGTGGGAAAGGCTTGTTACCTGTAAGCTTTATTTTATGATATTATAGCTGTACAATTTAATTGGGGAATCCTTATCTTAGGTTCTGTATTCTTCAGGTAGCCCTATTGCTGTTATCTCAGGTTTTGTATTCTTAGGGTAGCCATATTTCTATTATCTTAAGTTCTGTATTCTTAGGGTAGCCATAATCTTATTATCTTAAGTTCTGTATTCTTAGGGTAGCCATATTCCTTAACGACTCTTCCAATCTCATGCTTGGAAATTGTGAGTTATTTGCCAGTATTCTGGGAACCAAATGGAAGGGGGTGGAAAGAAGACTGTGGATCTCAACATTAAGTATAGCAACAAAATGTACTTAATCATCCCTTTTTCAGAAATATACCCAGGCCTTCATTTGTGACTGATGTCTTCATTTTACGCTCTGTAGATAATGAAACTCCAGCCTTTTGATAACATAAAGGAAGAGGCATTGCCTGACAATACAGAGTTGGGGAAGGTTTTACGGCTCTCATTAGTTCTTCAAAAGCCTTTCAAACTATTCTGATTTAGTTGGGCCTCACTTTCCTGCCCTCTCTCTAAGAGATACCAGATGTTAAAAATCTTTGAAACTTTGGGTCTCTGTAGCATGACATAGGTTTCTTTACCGCTAACAACTTAGCTTTGGAATTGAGTCTTAGAACTGGACTTCCTTGGGTATGTTAATTTAGTTACAATTCATACATCTCTTCCTCAGCTCCTAAAATTATTTTTATGTTTTCTGCATTTCTCTCCTGTTCTCTGTGCTTGGTGACTTCAACAAAAATGTAAACCCCATTTACTGTCATTTTAGTAGGGTTTTAGAAATGAAACATATATAATATACAGCTTCATTCTGTCTTCCTTAAAGGCCTCTTATTACATTTTTTGGTAAAAATAATTATTAGATATTTTTCAAAATTTCAATATTTTTAATGAATGTTGTCTGTGAAATGTAAACAAAATTTAAAAAGAGAAATATGTTAAAAATAAGGAGGTTGCTAAGGATAACAGGAGAGAAAAAATTTGCTTAGCATGAAGACATGCAAGTGTTCTTCTTTTGATGAGAATTATATGACTTGGGATAGTAATAGCCATAGGGTAAGATAAATTAAATTTTTTAGAATCCTATTTATATCTTAATATAAATATTTAATGATTTGGTTGAATTAACCTCAAGTCTGAACTGCTCTAACTTGAATTAAGAAAAATCCCTCATAACCTTTAAAATTTCCAAATGATGAAATATTTTTGAAGAATAGAAATAGCTCATGGGGCCAGGTGCAGTGGCTCACACCTGTAATCCTGGCCCTTTGAGAGACAGAGGCGGGCAGATCATCAGAGGTCAGGAATTCGAGACCAGCCTGACCAACATCGTGAAACCCCATCTCTACTAAAAATACAAAAATTAGCTGGGCATGGTGGCGCACGTCTGTAATCCTAGCTGCTCAGGAGGCTGAGGCAGGAGAATCGCTTGAACCCGGAAGGTGGAGGTTGCAGTGAGCCGAGATCACACCATTACACTCCAGCCTGAGCAGCAGAGCGAGACTCTGTCTAAAAAGGAAATAGCTCATGGATGAAAATCACTGCTGTAATTAGTTCTCTTATGTGTACATAGTTTATAAAAAACTCAAGGAAAAATGTTGAATTGACAGCAATCTATTTTGTTTCTCTCTCTCTCTGTCTCTTATTCTTTATCACTTTCTCCTTTTCTAACTTTCTGCACCTTTTCATTCTCAGATATATTTTGGCATCTGAATGTGTGTGCATGTAGAATGTAAGAAAGGAAGAAGGAACTGAATATTATGGATTTGAAACTTCTTGACAAAACACAGCTGCTCATGTTGGAAGACATTTTATTGAAAACACTAATTCCCACAGACTGCATCTGATACTCAATAGTTTTAAAGCTGATAAGATTTTACTATGAGCATTCTTAACTGAATATTTAACAACTGTGGTAGATGTCAGTTACATCAATGGTAAAATTATATACTCTAGATTTATCTAGCACAAACTGACCTCATAGTAAAAATTAATTTACATAAAAATTATTTGAGTGATTTTTTTATTACTTACATGGAATGTTCTAGAACACTCTTAATAAATGTGCATATAGACACTATTTTCCATCAGATAATAATTAATAAGTAGATAGAATAGAAACTCAGAATAGGATCCTAAAAATGTTAACAGTGCAATTGTAATTTCCTGACCAAAATGTGACATAGATATTACACCAGTTTCTCCTAAACCACCTGACTCCCCCCCAAAAGTGGAAAGGAGTTGAGGAACTGTATTTTATGATGCTAAACATTTGGATAAAAAGTGAAGTTTTCAGTTGATATTCTGAATGTTTGCAAATATTTTGTTGCTTTTTGTTGAGTTAACCAAACTCATACATTTTATATTTATCTTCAAGTCTTAAATGTTCATTTGGGTTTTATTCTAAAACATCTCAATAATTTATTCAAGAATTAATCATGCAACTGTTTTGTTTTTTCTAACAAATATATACACCATAGTCCCAATATTCTATTTAGCCTCAGGAATAATTGTATTTCCTTAGGGCCATGTACCTAAATGGGATAAATAGAAGTATGTTCTTAAGGATATTTTCAGTTTGTAGGTGAGGGCATTTTCAAACCCAAAATTCACCTATCCTCAGAGACTGATAAACTCCTAGAAGCATGTAGATCCTCTTCCTTAAAACCTTTCCACCTCCTCCCATCTTTAGCAGCACCAAACTAAAAATCAACTGTGCACCAGAAAAATATCCTAGGTATATATTATTGCTTCAGAGTTAACTTCAATCCTGTATACGTTATTAGACAAAGCACAAGAGGACTCTATTCAAAACATTATTAAATTGTTCAGACATAAAAGTCAATTGCTGGAAGTACAGGGTCAGTGCGTGTAAACTCATTTTCAGCTTTTAACAGAATAAAGCACTCTTAAATAATATTTAAATAACAGTTTTAAATAATTGTTAGTATTTTTAGGTCATTAGCAAAGAATTTTAGGTTTTGAGCACTTATGTAATTAATTGTACTTTTAAAAGATTTAAGGCCTAAAGATGGCAGAACAGTATGAGAGAAATCTGAGAATTTGCAAAGAAATGAAGTATTTTAAGGTGAGAAAGTTTAATCACTAGTCTACCCAAATACTAGCCCGAATTGATGGAGTGCTAATTATGTACTAGGCACTGTTTTTTGTTTGATGTGAATTATACATGCTAACTAGTTTACTTTTCAAAGCAACCACTTGATACAGGAATTATTAGGTTCCTAATATTGGTGATAAAATATATTGTCTTGTGTTAAGGCAATGGGTGAGGCATTACAAGAGTTTTGATTCAACTATGATTGTGTTTTTAGCCCAGGCACAGCATTCAATTGCTTAATTGTTAAAATGAGATGCTATGACAAAGATGCTTGAATTTGTCTTTCAGTTCTAGAAAGCTACAGATTTTAAGCTTTTCTATCTTATGGATTGGATTAAAAAAATAAGTTATCTATCTTAGGTATTTTCTTCTTTTTCATGGACTGTGACTTTTTTTTTAAGTTAATAACACAGCAAGTGTTAATAATGCCTTTTTCAGAGGGTGTACAGGGAAAGGTAATGAGTTATTATAATTAGCTAATGTAGATCAATATTTAAAATAGTGCCTGGTCTATAGCAAGCACCAAGTAAATTTGAGATAACATGGTTTTTGACTAAATATCAGTATTTAAGTATTTTGTAATATTCTGTCCATTTTTAGCCTTAGTTTTTTTTTTTAATTTTTGTGGCTGCATAATAGGTGTATATATTTATGGGGTACATGAGACATTTTGATACAGGCATGCAATGTGAAAAAAGCACAACATGGAGAAGGAGTATCCATTCCCTCAGGCATTTATTCTTTGAGTTACAAACTATCCAATTACCCTCTTTATTTTAAAATGTATAATTAAGTTATTATTGACGATAGCCACCCTGTTGTGCTATCAAACAGTAGGTCTTATTCATTCTTTCTATTTGTTTGTACCCATTTACCATTGCCAATTGTCCCAAACCCCGACTACCTTTCCCAGACTCTGGTAACCATCCTTCTACAAGCAAGAGACAGGCAGTAACAAATGCTGGCAATGATGTGAAGAAAAGGGTACCATTTTAAGCCATTTTAACTGGGACAAGACGGTATCTCACTGTAGTTTTTATTTTGTTTATTCTGACAGTTTTTAAAGACATTTTACGTTTTATCCAGTAGTCTACTCTTAATGCTTTAAATTGGTAAGAAATAACTTAGCTATTAACAGTAATAGTGAACTTGTCTGTTAATTGTAGATTTTTATACAGTCTTAACATCTTAACATCATGATTTTATCCATTATTGTCATTCAATAATATTGGGATTGTTTATTCCTGTTATTTCACCAGCACTAAGGATATTGTGTTCCTCAAATATCATGTAACTTTAATGAGTATTACATTGTTTTTCTCCTCAAACTTCCTTTGAGGTAGCCGATGTAAAATACTCATGCACATTTCATTTATAATTAACTTAAAAATTTCTATTTGGTTTTCAATTATTTTCCACAATCTGATCTATTACTATTTTCATTTTTCTTTTATCCACTTCTATTGTCTTCTGCATTCAACAGCCATTCACAGTTGGATCTCTCACAACAAATATTCAGTCCTGCCTAATTTTTCAATTCATTTATGATTGAATTAGAAAGTACTATGTATCAAAGCCTCACACTCCAATGTGAAAAGGCAAAGCACTAAATAAATTATGACTACCTTATCAAGAATGGATCTGGAGGCCAATAAAACTTTCGAATCTCAATTTTCTATAAATAAGTGTCTTCTAATATTGTTTCTTGAATACATCCAAAAATGTTTTATCAGAAAATTATATACATTTACACATATTTGTAAATTGGTATCTAAAATATCTAATTACAACTTTAAATAATATGAAAGTATGTAATTTCCTACATTATGAAAATATCACCATTTAAAAAAAATCATTAGGTTACTCTTGTAAATGTATCCATTGGTATCAAATACCATATCAATCTGATATTTGTCATCTACTTAAAAATATCGATAAGCAAGATTATAAATTTGTCAGTTCCCTTTTCTCCTAAACTCACATTCCCATGCCATTTGCTGCATTCAGACTTTATCCATTATATTATATATTTTTGCTTGAAAGTGTTTAATTATCTGATCACACTCCTTCACATCAAAAATATGTGTATTTAAATTTAAATCATTATTCAAATTTCATCATATTATAGGCTCAAAGTATTAAAGACTTTATATTGCATTTTCATTACAATTATCCTCAATTTATCTTTATTACACGACATAAATATAGGTTGTGTTGACATTTAAAATTACTACATATAAAGCAAAGTATAACACACCTTGAAAGATAAAGGAGTATAGCTTACTTTTCAATTGAATTATGCATATATAGATGTATTAGTCCATTTTCACGCTGCTGATAAAGACATACCCAAGACTGGGTGATTTACAAAAGAAAGAGGTTTAATGGACTTACAGTTCCATGTGTTTGGGGAAGCCTCACAATCATGGAAGGCAAAGAGGAGCAAGTCATGTCTTACATGGATGGCAGCAGGCAAAAATAGAGCCTGTGCAGGGAAACTCCTGTTTTTAAAACCATCAGATCATCTGGGCACAATGGCTAATGTCTGTAATCCCAGCATTTTGGAAGGCCAAGGCGGGTGGATCACCTCAGGTCAGGAGTTCATGACCAGCCTGGCCAACATGGTGAAACCCCATCTCTACTAAAAATACAAAAATTAGCCAGGAGTGGTGACACTCGCCTGTAATCCCACCTACTCAGGAGGCTGAGGCAGGAGAATTGCTTGAACCCAGAAGGCTGAGGTTTCAGTTGCATTGAGCCAAGATCACACCACGGCACTACAGCCTGGGCAACAGAGCAAGACTCCTTCTCAAACAAACAAACAAACAAAAAACAACAAACAAACAAAAAAACAACTCCCATCAGATGTCATGAGACTTATTCACCATCACAAGAACAGCATGGGAAATACCTGCCCCCATGATTCAACCACCTTCCACTGGGTCCCTCCCACAACACATAGGAATTCAAGATCACATTTGGGTGGGGACATAGCCAAAAAACATCATCCCACCCTTGACCTCACTCAAATCTCACATCCTCACACTTCAAAACCAATCATGCCTTCCCAACAGTCCCCCAAAGCCTTAACTCATTTAGCAATAACTCAAAAGTCCATAGTTCAACATCTCATCCTAGAAAGGGCAAGTCCCTTCCACCTATGAGCCTGTAAAATCAAAAGTGAGTTAGTTCCTAGATACTAAGGGGGATAAGGCATTGGGTAAATATACCCATTCCAAATGGGAGAAATTGGCCAAAGCAAAGGTGCTACAGGCCCCATGCAAGTCCAATATCCAGCAGGGCAGCCAAACCGTAAAGCTCCAAAATGATCTCATTTGACTCCATGTCTCACATCCAGGTCACACTGATGCAAGAGGTGGTTCCCGGGGTCTTGGGCAACTCCACCCCTGTGGCTTTGCAGGATACAGTCTCTCTCCTAGCTGCTTTCAAGGGCTTGTGTTCAGTGTCTGTGGCTTTTCCTGGCACACAGTGCAAGCTGCTGATAGATCTACCATTCAGAGGCCTGAAGGATGTTGGCCATCTTCTCACAGCTCCACTAGGCAGTGCCCCACTGGGGACTCTGTGTGGAGGCTCCAACCCCACATTTCCCTTCCACACTGCCCTAGCAGAGGTTCTTCATGAGGGCCCCACCCCTGTAGTTAACCTCTGCCTGGGCATCCTAGCATTTCTATACATCCCCTGAAATCTAGGCAGAGGTAATCAAACCCCAATTCTTGACTTCTGTGCATTTGTAGGCTCAACACCATGTGGAAGCTGCCAAGTCTTGAGGCTTGCATGCTCTGAAGCCATGGCCCAAGCTCTGTGTTGGCCCCTTTCAGCCACTGCTAGAGCAGCTGGGAAACAGGGCACCAAGTTCCTAGGCTGCACACAGCACAGGGAGGGACATTGAACCCAGCCCATGAAACCATTTTTTCTTCCTTGGCCTCTGGGCCTGTGATGCTAGGGCTGTCATGAAGACCTCTAAAATACCCTGGAGACATTATCCCCATTGTCTTGGGAATTAACATTTGGTTCCTCATTACTTATGCAAATCTCTGCAGCTGGCTTGAATTTCTTCTCAGACAGTGGGATTTTCTTTTCTATTGCATTTTAAGCTGCAAATTTCCCAAACTTTTATGCTCTGTTTCTTTTTTAAAACTGAATGCTTTTAACAGCACCCAGGTCATGTCTTAAATGCTTTGCTGCTTAGAAATTTCTTCTACCAGATACTTTAAATCATCTCTCTCAAGTACACATTTCCACATATCTCTAGGGCAGGGGAAAAATGCTGCCAGTCTCTTTGCTAAAATATAGCAAGAATCACCTTTGCTCCAGTTCCCAACAAGTTTCTCATCTCCATCTGAGACGACATCAGCCTGGATTTCATTGTCCATATCATTATCAGCACTTTGATCAAAGCCATTCAATAGGTGTCAAAGAAGTTCCAAACTTTCCCACATTTTCCTGTCTCCTTTTGAGCCCTCCAAACTGTTCCAACCTCTGCCTGTTACCCAGATCCAAAGTTGCTTCCACATTTTCAGGTGTCTTTTCAGCAGCTCCCTGCTCTACTAGTATCAATTTACTGTATCAGTCCATTTTCATGCTGCTGATAAGGTACCTGAGACAGGGTGATTTAGAAAGGAAAGAGATTTCATGGACTTACAGTTCCACATTCTGGGGAAGCCTCACAATTATGGTGGAAGGCAAGGAGGAGCACGTCACGTCTCACATGGATGGCAGCAGGCAAAAAGAGAGCCTGTGCAGAGAAACTCCTGTTTTTAAAACCATCATCTCACGAGATTTAGTCACCATCATGAGAACAACATGGGAAGACCTGCCCCCAAGATTCAACCACCTCCCACCAGCTCCCTCCCACAACACATAGGAATTCAAGATAACATTTGGGTGGGGACACAACCAAACCACATCAATAGATGAATATCACCACTAAAATATTATCATTAAAATGAGAAATATTACCATTATCATAAATATTAACATTATAATGAGACATTATGTGGCTTTCTTGGATATAATACATTCCATCAGTACCCATTTTTGTGTGTATGTGTGTGCCCACTTGCCAACATTGCTGTGGACACTAAAACCTATCTCTTAAGTCAATTCCCATTTAGATATTCCAATTAATTCAGATTTCTCTTTCCTGTGTCATATGTATATTCTCTACTTATTGCATACTGTCACCTTGTCATTTTGTATTTTGAGCTTTAAAAATTATTCCTGCATTTTTACTACCTAGGGACATTATACTAATTTTCCAGCTCTGTACCCTCCACTTCTATGACTTTTTTTCCTTTGTTTTCCTTGAGTACTTCTTCCTAATTCAAGCTCCCCCTTTCCTGAAAAGCTCCAATATCATAAGTTTCATATTACAAAATCAATTACAATGTTTCAAATTATTATTTATTGCTCATTGTGTTTTTTGCATTTTAAGCATTTCAAAAACCAGTCATGAAATTTGACTATAGCAAATTGCATTAGAAATTATTGGTGTCTGGCCTACAATAAGTAGTCAATGAATGTCTGTTGTTTCAATCACCCTGGCATTAAAAATAGATGCTAAGGGAGTAAACATTACATACTAAGTAGTAGAGTTAGAACTTAATGCTTGCTTTAGTAAACAATTTCAATGCATAAATCTTGTAAAAGTAATTAGAATGGATTTATTAATTAATTGATTTCAAGTTGTTTTTCTGTTATTTGTTGTGTCTTTTTTTTCTTTTCTTTTCTCTGAATTTTGTTGGTCTATATCTTTTTCAATAACCACATTTGGATACTTTAAATTAGATCCTAAATATTATTCAGTAACTTTGGAGAACTTAAAAAAAACCAACTCATTACTCAGGAAAGCGATGGTATACGAAATCTTAAAAAAAAGAAGCAATCTTTAAATCTCTAATATTTAACAATTCTACACAAGATTCTTTTCAGGAAGGAAGCTTTCTCAAAAAGTGTGAATCAGAAAAGTAAACTTTGGTTCCTATAGTGTTAGGTGGAGACAAGTTTCAGTCGGTTTTATAATAAATTCAATTGAGTCTATGTTCCCTTATACACTTCTTTCATTTTGACTATCAAATATCTTTCAGGGCTCTCACCAATCTGCTGTTTTCACATTTACATGTCACTGAGATATTTCTGATTTTGTACTTTTCTCAAGGAAAACAGCCAATGCATATTTAGATAACACTGATGACTGGCATCGTGTTTAAATTTATTTTACATTCAATTTAGACTCAAAAAAGAAACCCTTTGTTTACTTTAACTTCAGTGTCCACACAACTGCATAGCCACATTAGCCCCTCTGAGGTAACATACAGAAATTAATCTACTTGTATATTGGTCCTACAGTCCAATTCCCACTTAAGATTCATTATTATGTAAAGTAACTACAAAACTTGATGGAGAGAACTAATTTAATTTATTAAATCTTGTGAAAGTAATTGAAGCTGGAAACTTCTTTGAGCTGCAGAGAACATGGCTTCAGGGGTGACTTGCCTTTATAAATTCTTTGTAGGATTATAGTGAACTAATCAATTTTAATAACTACATTGACATTCCCATTATCTATGAACCCATCTATGAATGGCAGACCCAATATCTAGGTTCTAGTACCTAGTTTCCATGGTTGGAGACTAGAATGTATCACCCCAAAATATTATTAGAAATTAATTTGGGCCATGCTGCCCCAACATATGCCACCTTGGTATCTTGATTATATTGAAGGTGCTTGAAAAATAACAAAGGTAGGGAGAGACTTTCTGTAAACACTCGTTCTGTCTAAAGTCAGATCTTTAAAAAAAAGAAAAAAGAAATCTAAATTATCATAAATCCCTTCCCTGGCTATTGTTTAATCAGCAGAAAAAATTGACTCCTATCAGAGAAAAGATTAGGAGTCAACACCACACCGAGACAAACTTTGTCACAAATTATCAGAATTCCCGTCTGTTATTCTAAGGACCCACTGATCTTTTCTAAAAGTCATTTACTCTCCCCAAATGATCTACAGCCTCCTCTCCTTCCCCTATTAAGATGGTCTATATGTTGTCAAATCTTACCAATTTGAAGGGTATTCACTTTTTTTTTCTGTGATGTCCCATGCATGTAATATTAAAAACTGGCAAGTCCTTACGCCTTTTCTTCTGTTAATTTGCCAGGTGTCAGTTTATTTCATACATCCAGCTGTTGAACCAGGAGAGCAGAGGGAAAGTCTTTCCTCCCTTATATGGTGCTCTCAATAGAGTCTATTTCTCAATGTGTAATTTATTATTCATTAGGTGAGTATAGTACTAACTGTAAAATATATTTCACTATTAATATGAGAAGTTTTTTGCGCTCATATTGTCTTCAACTCAAACTGTTCTTTCTTGTCTACTTATACTTGATATGGTAATCTGTTAATGACTAAGATCTGATCAGTTGCTTTCTGGGTGTCAACATTTTCACTTTCTCTCAATGAAACAAATTTTATGTTGCAGAAAAATATTTCCCATGTGAAAGCTTACTCAAGCATATTCTGCATCTGTACATCAGTGGCTCTTCTGGTTTAAATTGAAAGTACAGATTTTTTGAAAATGAAATGCAAGCTTATGCCATAAAGAAGTTGAATAGCTGGGCCATAATGGATAGTAATGAGTCATTAGTGACTAAGGTGAAGAAAAAATTGCTGTAAAGTAATAAATGGCTTTGCAGCACATGCAACATTCAGCAAGAACCAAATGTCAATGAGAATCCAGGTGCCAAGCCTTCCTGTGAGTTTATAAACTACTTAGAAGAACACACACAATTTATACCTTATAGTAGAGAATAAAACTGAATGCTTAAATCTCCAATTCTCATTAAACCTTAGCTACTTAGGTGGTAGAGAGAGCAGTTTAAACAGTTACGAAAATTGTGTAGCATACTGATTACTCTCAGCACTTCCTAAAATCAGTCTATAATCATATTCCCAAACAGCTGCCAACACTACTTCTCATTTCTTTGAAACTGGTTCTTTTTTCCAAAAGGTTGTGTAGAAACCATGAATTCTCTGACAGGGCCATTCATGTCTCATTCTGAGAGGTACTTAGTATACTCAAGAAATAGTTGTTAAAAGCAAGAGGCTTTTTTTTTTTTTAATTTTACGACAGTTATAGCAAGAGTTCTGTTTAGTTAAAAAGGATGTAAGCTGTGGATTGGGAGCAAGGATCTAGAGAAGTCCTGCTGGGCCATGCATGGCCTTTAATTTTCAGGACAGGAGGGAGATTTGGGAGATCAAGAGAAGGGGGTGAAGGCATTAATCTGGGAAGTAAAAAGGCACACTGGACAAAGAGTAGCAGTGATTTACTATTAGGGAACTATTTCAATGTTTTAATTACCACTATTGGCTTATCATGACATGCTGACTGAATACTGACCCTGATTAAATGAATATCTTCAGCAACGCTGTCAAAATTTGCCCATTAGAAAATTTTGTAGTGGCTATGTTGCCACCTGACCCTTTCACTAGATGCCCTCAATGAGGTTGATATCTCTTATTTTCAATAGCCATTTCCTATTCTGTTCACAGATTAGAACATAAAGTCTCCGTCAAGTTACATAACAATTTACAGAACTAGCAAGTGACAGGACAGGAATTCATCTTTTCTCCCACTGCTTTTAAAACTATCTCTGCTGAAGAATAAAAGGCCCCCTAGGGGAACCTAGAATAAGAACTCCACATCCAAGTGAAACTTTGGGAAGGAGTGGAGGGCTGTTCAGATGTGATGGAGAGAAGGGATAGTGTCTTTGTTACAACTCAAGCTTGTCACATTTTGTTCTTTATAATTCTAAAAATAAAACTTCAGATGTCCAACAAAGTACACCGTATGAAATATATTTAAGCATGGTTTAGTTCCGCAAGTTGTTCAGGGAAAATGGGTGCTCTGGATAGAGAGGCTCTGTGTGAATGAAGGTGTGACCCAAGATCACTAGGCAATTCTATAAAGTGTGAACTCTAACTAGAGCTTTCTCTAGGTGTGGCACATTGGGCAGGACACTTAATCTCTCTAAGCTGCAGCTCCCTCATCTGTAGAACTGTAATGATTCTCTTTATTCAATAACTAGGGAAATTTAATGTGATGATTTATATTTAGGGCTTCGCATAATGACTGAAAAAAAGTGCTAAATAAATGTTAGTTCTTGCTATAGCCATTTTTACATAAGAAAAAGGAAAAGTGAAAGTCTTATCTTCCTAACCTTAGCAGCTGCTATAGAATTTTTTGCAGAGTGAGTATTTGATAAATGCTTGTTGAATGAGTAACAACTTAAACTAAATACCAGTTGACATGTTGTCTTTTCTGTTTTCAGTGAGATATTCCAATCATAGTAAACATCCATTAGAGTCAGGGTTATCTGATTTTTAATTTCTTTTTCCTGTAGGTATGTATGTCTAGAGTTCCTTAAATAGCAGCATGGAAAACAATAGATTTCAAGACTGTGGAAGACTATCAATTATAATAGTTTTATAAATGATAAGTTCTAAAGTTACTTCACTTTACATAAGTGTACCTGTAAAGCATATAAATCAAAACATAATGTAGCATAGCATGGTGCTATAGAACAACACAGTGGAAATAAGCTAAAGGTTAACTCAGTTAAATTATAACATGTAGTAACACTAAGCGTTTGCTATGTGCTGTGAAATTCAGCAAGAGCTGTGGGGTAGCATAAAATATAAGACACGAGCTCAGCCCTTAAGAGTGCCACTCTAGGCTGGGCGCGGAGGCTCATGCCTGTAATCCCAGCACTTTGGGAGGCCGAGGCGGCCAGATCACGAGGTCAGGAGATCGAGACCATCCTGGCTAACAGGGTGAAACTCCATCTCTACTAAAAATACAAAAAAATTAGCCGGGCGTGGTGGCGGGCGCCTGTAGTCCCAGCTACTAGGGAGGCTGAAGCAGGAGAATGACATGACCCGGAAGGCAGAGCTTGCAGTGAGCAGAGACCGCACCACTGCACTCCAGCCTGGGCGACAGAGCTAGACTCTGTCTCAAAAAAAAAAAAAAAAAAAAAAGAGTGCCGCTCTAAGTTACCATATAAGATTATAAGTTTTTTTTAATTTAGTCATTTGTATATGCATTAATTTACAAATTTTACTGGAGACTTGCAATATGCCACGCACACTGCTAGGCACTGAGTATACAATAAAAACAAAACAATGTTTTCACTTTCAAGGAACTCGTATTCTTGTGGAGGAGATAGACATGTAAACAGCTAATTAAAATGAAATGTTTTAAGTGTTATAAGAATGAAATAGAACAGAATGTGATCGATCATAGGACAAATTGAACGTGACTGGTAATGCGTTTGGTGGGAGTTCACAGATGAGAAAATTAAGTCCCTTGAAAGATGTTTCTAAGCCGAAACTGTAGATTACAATAAATTATATTAAGATAATTGCAAGTCGGCCGGGCACAGTGGCTCACTCCTGTAATCCCAGCACTTTGAGATGCTGAGGCAGATGGATCACCTGAGGTCAGGAGTTCAAGACCAGCCTGTCCAACAGGGTGAAACCCGTCTTTACTAAAAATTAGCTGGGCGTGGT
This sequence comes from Gorilla gorilla gorilla, assembly GCF_029281585.2. Classification (NCBI taxonomy): domain Eukaryota; kingdom Metazoa; phylum Chordata; class Mammalia; order Primates; family Hominidae; genus Gorilla; species Gorilla gorilla. The sequence goes on from NC_086017.1 coordinate 176,801,685, forward strand.
GGCGTGTGCCTGTAATCCCAGCTGCTCGGGAGACTGAGGAAGGAGAATCGCTTGAACCCGGGAGGCGGAGGTTGCAGTGAGCGGAGATCGCGCCACTGCACTGCAGCCTGGACGACAAGAGCGAAACTCTGTCTCAAAAAAAAAAAGATGTATAATTACAAGTGGGAATGGATATCATCAAGGAATATAGAATAGATTTTAAAGAATGGTATTATATTTATTTAAGTAGATGGAAGGGATGAGGCCTTTGGGTACTTTAATTTTTTTTTACTTGGAATTCTCCATTTTGACTATCCATCTGCCAAACGAACTATGCATCTCTTTTATTTTGTGCCATGATTCAGAGAATCTTAGTGAGAAAGGTCTCGAGTATTATTTGAATAAACTTTGCATTATTTATTGTCTAGAAAGCATCCCTGGCATTTGGTTCCTAAAACTTGGTCTTCCTTTTCTGTTTGAACACTGCCAGTAATTGGGTTGCCTACTATCTGTCTTTTTTATATTTAGCAAAAAGTATTTCTCATTTATTTCTCCTAGTTTTCTCTACAGTTTGCATAAACTCTTTGGTATCCTTTTCATTAAATAGACCTTCAAAAAATTTTATATACTACTCTTGTGTTTACAAAGTCCTTTCTTTTATGGACTTAGCATAAATGCATAAATACATATATACTAAAAGCATATATTTAATACAAGCATCATCAACTTCAACTGTATCTCATATGGCATAGTTTCTAGATATTTGACCATATGAGGAAGAGAAATAAAAGTACTAGTAATATTTTTACCTAGTAGCAGAAATGGATTTAAAACTCCTAATAAGATCTTGAGATATCTGGTCACATTTGTGATGGCTCTCTTTAGAATAAGGTGTCCTATGTGTTTCTTTGCCCCCAGCTCTTTTTATTTTCACCATTTTTAAATATTGCTTGTAAGAATCTTCCATTTCCTCTTATAATTACTTGGCTTCTTTAGGTAAAATTATTGATCTGTTTTACTCATGATTATAGTGATTTTATATTTGATCATAGTAGTTGGTTTACTAGAAAGACGCTTAAACTCAGCTATGTCTGTGTTACTTCTCTGGACCTGTATTTCTTCATCTGTAAATGAGGAGACATGAGTAGCTAAATTCTTTGGCTTTAAAATTATGATTCCACAGGTCTATGCTCTATGTTCTCATTGGAACAACTGGGAGCATCAGAGGTAACTATTATTTTTGCTGACTATACAGTATCTTTTGAAATTAAACAACAATAAAGATTATTCCTAGTTGAAGCAGTTATCTTGATCTTTGTTTTTGGCTGAGATTCAGTGGTGTGTGTGTAATTTATAGCAGCAGAAAAAAGCAATAGGGGGAGGAGGAAAGCCAACATGACCTTGTGAAGAGGAGCACAGCAACCATGCTATTCACATGAGAGAGAAAAATAAGAACCAATAAACACCACTTCTTAGAGTAATAGATACCAAAGAACAGAAAGAGGGATCATTGGTAAATAATGGGGCAATCCTACTGTCTCTTACCATTCTTTATTCTGTTCATGACATGAATGTAGCCTCATAAATTACTTTCTAAAGCTGAAAGTGTTTTTCTTTGAAAAGAGATTCATCATCTATGATTCTGATTCCCTGTACTGAAATGAATGGAATCAATTGCATACCCTGTAATAATGCTGCATAAAAATTACCTTTTGAGACCATAACCTTTCCCAAAAAGCATAATAATTGAAATGCTATCTTGCTGCATGGCAATTGTGAGAATCTCACTTTCCCTTCTATTCCATGTAAGACCTCAAAATCTCTCAGTGATATGACAAATAAATAAGCTTCATACCTGCAGCTTCATCTTCCCTCCTCTGAGCCAGCTAATATATCTCAATTGTTCAGATCCTCAGGAGTAATATGCTGTGATATTATTTGTTAAATTAAAAAATTCTTGGTGTCTACTTTCCAACAACTTTTACATGAAAAGTTATAAATATCTATACATACACAAATATCTATACATATATAAATATCTATACAACATAATATCTATACATGTATAAATGCATACATGCACAACACTAAAGGCATATATATGCAATACATACATATACACATAAATTGCATCCACACATAGTAAACGACAGTTTATAGTGTCCATTGTTGTTCTATGCACTTCATACTTCATACAGTAACTCATTTAATCTTCACAATTCATAATAGGCATAACTGAATATTATAATAAGATATCATCATCCTCATTTTGTAGATGAGAAATCTGAGAAACAATGAAGCAAAGTTACTTGGCTAAGGTCACACAGTAAAGGAATTAAGGAAGCAATTTGCCTGCAGTGACATTACTCTTATATTATTGATTATTTTTGTATTGCCATATAAATGTTCCATAAATCAACATACTGAATATCTACTTTCTACGTATGGATCCACTATAAAATGATTAAAGTTAACAAAATGTAATGTTACCTTGAATTATTTGGAAATAGATAGTAAAAAGGAGATAGAAAATGTTAGATGTAATTGGTTCCTATGAAAATTTAAAACTTAAAAACTAAAAATTAACCCTTGGCTTCTAAGAATTCTACTTCATTCTAATATCTCATTTTCAGCACTTCTTGGCTGTACTTATCATGGTGAACAGGAGGAAGGAATAATCTGTTACTTACCAAAGTCTTTCTATTTAAATATCAGGCATATCTAAAGAGTCCAGTAGACAGTAAAATACAATTCTTAATTCTCCTCACAAGTCATATTCAATCTTTTAATATTTCTCTTAGAAGAAGGTAGGGGGTGTGAGTGGAAGAGTAAAGAAGAATCACATCATACAAAAAATTGGAATAAGGAAGAGGTGATAAAAGAAAATGACCTTGGAAATCCATCTACAAAGTAAGCCATCTCAAATTGAAGTGATCATCTAAAGATATTTTCTATATTAAGAATATGAGAAGGTCCTAGCAAAATTTTAGTGTATTACCATACAAAAACAGTCAATAGTTTATCTTTAATTAATTAGATCTATCTTTACTGTCTTATGTTTCCATCTTCTAGGACCCAAGGAAAAGTATGGCTAATTGCTTATGAAAACACTCAAATAAACAGGAGCACCCTGATGTGAGCTCATCTCTAGTTCAATAGATACCAGGAACACAGCTCAGGCCAATTGAAAATACAGTCTCTGGCAGTCTGGCCCAAGAATGGGATTTTAAGCACCTCTCCAGGTGACTATAATGTGCATTCTGAGTTTGGAACCACTGCTTTAGATGTTATAAATCCATTTGCAGCTAGGATCCAAAGTCAAGAAACTTGGGCTTAATGTGGGGAAAAACAGAAGACTTTGAAGGAAACATTGACAATTTGTCATCTGTGTAACTTCTGTGACACTATGCAATCTCCACGTGGCTTATCTCCATAATATCATTTCATGCTTTTCTCCTGCCCCTTTACTGTTGTACAGTCACTTTAATTCTCAATTCATCAAACATGCCAAGTGCTATCATGCCTCAAGGATTTCACACATATTAGTCCCAGTTCCTACAATGCACTCTTCCCTACTCCTTGCCTGACTAGTTTGACAATTTATTATTGTGCCAATTTAGATAAGTGGTAATCACATTTCCCAGAATTCTCTTCCTTGCCTCAGTTCCAAATTACTAGTGAATATAAGAGATATTTGAAATGAGATCTGAAAGGCAGAGAGGAGTAACAGATATATTATTTTCACATGTGGAAAGTTGGTTCAAGGGAACTATGATGCAGGTGCCATTGTGATTCACACAGTTTTGTTCTCATTGGCTAGCTCATCTTGTTAGCAAGGAACAACAGTTGAGCCTATAGCTCCTTCAAGAAGTACCACATCCTCCTTTGATTTCTTCAACTCCTGAACTGTGTACATGTGGATCTCCATGACAAAGGTCCAAATTTATCTTGAAGTTCATTTGAATCATTGAGGTTGATAGCCTGGAGGGGGTGAGATACTGGTGCAAGTTCTAGTCCATTCTTGCCTGTTCCAGTCTCTCCTTGTTCTCCACACTTCACACCCATGTACCCTTCCCAAATTCCTGTTCTGCTGACTTCAACCTCCAGCACCAGATGCTAACATGGGAGCCTTATATAGGCTATTTAATCATCCCCCACCATCATGTGAGCTCAAATTCCTATAAGAAATCCCTATATATCACTCCTAGTGATTCTATTTCTTCAAACAAATTCTGATTGATAGATCTAGCTTCTCTTTCTCCTTTAGGGTTTAAATTAAATATCCCTCCTCAGAGGCCTTCCCAGAGAACATTGTCTAGAATATACCCCTCTCTTCACTTCCCTAGTTACATTCTATCTCAGCCTCTTGTTTATTTTTTTCCAAGAACTTATAATATTTATTTATTTTGTTAGTGTTTGTTTATTTGTTGTCTATCTCCCTCACTACAATATAGATTCCATAGGGGAAGGAGTCATCACCGTCCTCTTTATCACTTCATCTCCAATGTCTGCCACAATTCCTGATACATAGTGAATGTTCCAGAAACATTTTTGTATACATGAAATTAATGAAAAATAAATAGACATACATTTTGGAGAGATAGCTTTGAGAGCCTTGTGAACAAATAATTCAAGAAGAGACTTGTGACTGGCTAACAAGATAGGGAACTAGTGAAAGTGATAAAGGCCTGAAATAGATCAGTATAAAAAATGAGGGGGAAAGATGTTTTTAAATGGACCAAAAAAGGCTATATAGAAGAATTTGGCTGCTCTATGAAGAAGTTTATTGGAAAGAAGGAAGAATCAAGATGACAGATTTCTCACAGGTTACCAGGGGAATGGTGATGCTGCAATAGATTAAAGACAAAGAACAAGTTTTAAGGAGTAAGACAGTGAGTTTGAAGTTTTCAATTCAAATGAAAATTTCTGGATAAAAGTCAGGAACTGTGACACACTTAGATATATCAAATAGTGATATTATTTGAATCCATGACAATAGTTAAAGTTACCTAGGTAGATTGTGGAAGTGAGTTAAGAAGGGGTCCAAGGAATACTTAAATATTTGTGATGGGAGGATGGGGGGTGACCAAAGATATAAAGCGTAAGAAATTTAAAATTATTTTCTCTCATTCTGTAGGTTGTCCGTTCACTCTGATGGTAGTTTCTTTTGCTGTGCAGAAGCTCTTTAGTTTAATTAGATCCCATTTCTCATTTTTGGCTTTTGTTGCCATTGCTTTTGGTGTTTTAGTCATGAAGTGCTTGCCCATGCATATGTCCTGGATGGTACTGCCTAGATTTTCTTCTAGGGTTTTTACTGGCCATCAGAGAAATGCAAATCAAAACCACAATGAGATACCATCTCACACCAGTTAGAATGGCAATCATTAAAAAGTCAGGAAACAACAGGTGCTGAAGATGATGTGGAGAAATAGGAACACTTTTACACTATTGATGGGACTGTAAACTAGTTAAACTATTGTGGAAAACAGTGTGGCAATTCCTCAAGGATCTACACCTAGAAATACCATTTGACCCAGCCATTCCATTACTGGGTATATACCCAAAGGATTATAAATCATGCTGCTATAAAGACACATGCACACGTATGTTTATTGTGGTACTATTCACAATAGCAAAAACTTGGAACCAACCCAAATGTCCATCAATAATAGACTGGATTAAGAAAATGTGGCACATATACACCATGGAATACTATGCAGCCATAAAAAAGGATGAGTTCATGGCCTTTGTAGGGACATGGATGAAGCTGGAAACCATCATTCTGAGCAAACTATCACAAGGACAGAAAACCAAACACCGCATGTTCTCACTCATAGGTGGGAATTGAACAATGAGAACACTTGCATACAGGATGGGGAACATCACACACCGGGGCCTGTCATGGAGTTGGGGGAGGGGTAGCATTAGGAGATATACCTAATGTAAATGATGAGTTAATGGGTGCAGCACACCAACATGGCACATGTGTACATATGTAACAAACCTGCACGTTCTGCACATTTTCCCTAGAACTTAAAGTATATTAAAAAAAAGAAATTGAAAATTATTTACCATTTTAAAGTATAAAGGGAAATTGTTTCATATCAGATAACTGCATTGATATTAAGAGCAGAGTCCCACACATCATTCCTCTGAACCAGGAACCTCAGAAACCAGCCAGTCAATGATATGAGCATTTAATATTCTCTATCTTCTTTCCTTTTTCCTTCTCAGCTCTTCTACCAAAATGCTCATTGTAATATTACAAACTGAGGTGAGAAACACTGCATTGCCTGCAAAGAGCTTTGCATTTTCTGCCTTATGCAGTACTTCTTAACTGGGGGCAATTTTGCTTTCCAAAATATATTTGGCAATGTTGGCAGGCATTTTTGACTGCTATGGAATCTGCTGGGTAGAGATCAGGATGCTGCTAGACATCCTACAGTGCAGAAGACAACGGTCTCCACTCCACAACAAGACTGTCCATCCCCAAATTATTGAGGCTGAGAATCACTAATCTAGAAAAACATTTTGCAAATAACTCTTTTGGAACATTATTTGCAAAAGTTCCCTGGAACATTAATAGATATTGTGCATATGATTACAAACACATGTACATAAACAACTATGTGGTCAAATTAATTGTGAAAAAAATTAAACAGGTTTATTTACTCCAGTATTCCTCAAAGTCTTAAATACATTAATGGACATTTTAAATATCTTGAAAATAATATTCTGCATGTCCTGTTTCCTATACTTAGTTGACTTTGGAGACTGTTTCTGATGAAATACATTGAGGAAATAGTGTTCTCCAAAAAAACCTTTGGTAAACACTATTTTGGAGTCTAGGAATGGAATTTAGAATATAAGGGACATAACAATAGGATTATTGTCTCCTAAACAATGTACTAAGAGATAAGCATAGAGACCTGTCATCTAATTTCAGGTCTGATCTATTAATTAACCCAAGGAGTTAGTTGTAGAATGCTTTAACCAGGGGCCCATTATTATTTGATAAATAAAATCATATAAACTTAAGAATGTGTGAAAATTTAAAAATACAATATCTGTGCTATAGTATTTGTAGAAAATAAAACTAAGAAATATATAACATAAAAAATAGAAACCAAACCAATGTATTTAGACAAAGCATAGTATTTTTCAAACAATATAAATTAAATTTACCATTATACTTAAAATAAAAATATTTCAGATTAAATTTAAAATAGCATTCAAGCTATATAGAAAAAAATGCTGTAAATCATGTGTCCTCCATTTACTTGGTATCTCTATAAAAATACGGCAAATTTAATCACTGGCTAAAATCACCGACAAGATTTTATTGCATTTTGGATTTATTCTGACATCAGTGAAAAAAACAGAAATGTCATCATCCCTGGTTATTGTGGAATATTAGTAACAGGAAGCCCCTGGATAACAAAATCCCTGATGCTCAAGTCTCTGGTATAAAGTGGCGTAGTATTTGCATATAACCTATGTACATCCTTCTGTATATTTTAAATAATCTCTAGAATACTTATAATACCTAATACAATGTAAATGCTCTGAGAATAGTTGTTACACTGTATTGTTTAGGGAATGACAAGAAACAGTCTGTTCAAGTCCAGAACAGATGCAGCCATCTTTCTTCTCCAATATTTTCATTCTGTGTTTGGTTGAATCTGTGGATGCACAACCCATGGATGCAGTAATCCATATATATATATATATATATATATATATATATATATATATGGCATATATATGGCATATATATATGCCATATATATACAAAAAAGCCATATATATATATGGCATATTTATATATAGTAGCTGCAGCATCATATTATCATCACTACTTTTTAAAAGCAGAGCATTTTATTTGTCAAATGATGCTATCTCTCAGGCCTTATTCTTACTTGGAAAAATGGTGGTGGGGCATTGACTGGCAAGTATTATCAGTAGACATGGATATTTTAAAAATTTATAACAAGTTTAGAATATTTTGAAGATTTTATATTATAAACTTTTAAAAAGAAAAAATATCTGGAAATAATTCAAAGAGTACAACAGTTAGTGATGATAATGCAAAATTGTCTGGAAAATAGGGTATATAAAGAAGACTAAAAATGATGGTTGGCTTCTGAAAGAGAATTCTGAGGAATGAGTTACTGAAAATCCTGTTTGAACCAAAACCAGAACATATAAAAATATACTTAAATTGTACCAAGAGATAAGGTTAAACATAAAGATGAACTGTGTTTTCTGAAGTTGGCACTTTTATAGCATCTTGAGGGCAAGTGTCTCAACTCCTCTTATATGTTGAATTATATTTAATGCTACTTGGATAAAAATAAAATGTATTATTTATTTTTATCTATAACACACTTCTATGATTTTAATAAATGTTTCTCTAAATGTATGTTGTAAAAAGTGGTTAAATAAAAACCACATGCAGCAATGGCAGAGTGAAATATATCAAAAGATTTTTCAAGGATGGACGTGGGTGTTTGTGTGCATAAGGATAGGGTACTATACATGGAGGAATTACTATAGTTCAGTGCCAGTACCTCAGTATTTTAAGCTCTGAAACCTTTTTATATACAGTTTTATATAAATCTTATGTGTAGGAGTAGTGGTTATCTTTTAGGCAGGCTAAAATTAGCCAAAGTGAGAAGACTGATGCATAAAATCCTACTGCTAATATATTAATTGACAACAGAGCATGTACTTGCACAGATGTAGAAATTTTCATGTTGGCTTAATTACACATTATTTCTCAATCATTAATAACAGGTGAAGAGCAAAACTATATTATTTGGTGAGTATAAAATTATAAGAAGTGAATTCATGCGTTAAGCAGATAGGCCAGTTTATATTGTAGTAGCACATTAAACCCTAAAATTTCAGTGACTTAACATAATAAAGGTTAATTTCTATCTTGGAAAGGTGGAGAGTCATATGAAAGCTCTTAAAAATTCAGTCTGAGAGTAACACAGAACTCTTTTGCTCAATACTTGTCATATGGAATTGCCTAATGAAAGGAAGTCTGAGAGATGTGAAAATGCATTCAAATATTTGGTGAATTGTAGATGGCTCTGCTCTGGTTAGATCAGTTGATTATTTGATGGCATAGGTTAAGATAGGCTTTTGCAACAATCCCTCAGGTTGTGAGGAATTTGTCCATGATCTGAACAGCTTAAAGAAGGGGCATACTTCTCCCTCTTTTAAAGAGCTCTAAAATGGACTTTGTTTACATTTTACTTTGAAGTTTCGCTTTTCGTATGATATGATATCTGACAACCCCATTTTTAGTTTGGTGCAGTCCATTTAATATGTTTCTATTTAAAAATATAATGTCAGCTGACTTAGTAGCCACTCTATCTTGTGTTTCCTATTTTAATTATACTTTCAACCAATCAATTACTGTTTTTTAAAGAAAAAATAGAGAGTTGAGGATATAATACTTAGACATTGCATTGTATTTAATAACCTAATCATTTTAACTTGACTAATTAAATGTTTAATAAATAACCATTAAATCTTGAAGAAAATTGGTAAATTGAATTTATTCTTTCAGGGATTTTAAGACACAGTTTACAAGTCCAGCATTTTCTAAATAATATGATTTATATTTTGTTAAAGACACACAAAATTTTACAAAATGTTTTCTGTGATAGAAAATAATTAGAATTAACCCAAATAATCAGAATTAACCCACTTGGGTTAATTCTATCCATAGAACTAAGAATGGTAGGGTGCTTGGAAAAAAATGAGTTATGCCTATATGAGCTGTTTAAGGTATATGTAAAACAGGAAGTTTGACAAATGCATATATAACATGATTTATTTTTATTTAGGGGATAACATAAACTAATGCATACCATGGTAAAAGAAGCATAGGAAAAAAACTGCTAAAATAGTCATCAACTCTGTTTGTAGCAGTGGATACAATTTAAAATATTCTGTAATATTTACTCTTTGTACATTAGAAAAATACATTACTTTCTTAATCAGAAAAATCATTAAGCAATATTTAAAGAGAAAACAGATATATTTGACTAATGAGAAATTACATAAAATGATATTAAACTTATTTTTGAGGGGTAAACTTTGATTAGTCTTATGATTCAAAGTCAAAAAACTCCATGAAAATTGACCAAATAAAAACTTCTTTGGGTAATGGTCCCAGCTACTTGGGAAGCTGAGGTGGAAGTATCACTTGAGCCCAGGAGTCCAGAGTTGCAGTGAGCTATGATTTTGTCACTGCACTCCGGCCTGAGCAACAGTGCAATATGCTGTCTCAAAGAACAAAAATAAAACCAAGCAAAAATTATATGTCCCAAGATTTCCCTTTATATTCTACATATTAGTTATCTGTTACTGTATAAGAAATTACCCCCAAATCTAGCATCTTGAATAACAGTTATTAGCTCATAGTTTCTGTGGGTCAGGAATATAGGAGTCACCTAGCTGGGTGGTTGGGGACAACATCTCTCATGAATTTATAGACAAACCATGAACTGGAACTGCAGTCTCATCTGAAAATCCAAATGGGAGCAGATGTGCTTCCAAGCTCACTCACGTGATCATTGGCAGGATTACGTTTCTCACTGGCTGTTGGCAGAAGACTTAAGTTTCTTGCCACATGAGCCTCTCTGCAGGCTTCCATAGCGTACATTTGTAATGGCAGCTGGCTTTCCCTAGAGCAAGTCATCCTAGAGAGAGGATATACATAGACAGAAGCTGGAGTATTTTTATAACTTAATCTTAGAAGTGATATACCATCGTTTTTTATTGCATGCTATTGGTAACAATTTACTATAAATTGTATTCAAATATTGTTACAGAATGTATTAAACTAGTATTGTCAGGGATGGCATATACAAGTGTGAATAACAGAAAACAAAAATCATCTGATGCCATTCTAGAGACTGGCTAGCATATTGCTCTTATCCAGCTTTCTTTTATACCCATAATAATTATCATTTTCTTATAAGCCAAATATACATTGGTTTGTTTACTGCCTTCCTTTTACTAGAATATGGGTAAACATCAGGGTAGAAACCTTGTCTGTTTTGTTTGTCACTAATGTTTAAAGCAACACATGGCTTACAGTAAATGCTCAAGAAATATCTATTGAATGACTGGAAGCCTGAAGGATAGGTATATCTTTATAGTACATATCTTGGGAGTCGGTAGGTAGCAGAAATTTAAAATTTTTGTTTAGTTGAGTTTTTGATAATTTTACCCAACTATTTCATCCAAAAGCTTAAATTTTTTCAAAAAAAAGTTATATCTGTGGCATGAGTAAGTCATTTCAGAAGGCTTTGTTCTTTTGAAGGGAAGGCAAAAAAAGAGATGGAGATATCTATATAATTCCTCAATCTGGGTCTGCAAATAAAAAAAATAAGACATACCGTATGTCATATTGGAAAGACATCAATGCATACACACACATACACACTTATAATTTTGTTATATATAAACGTATTTCTTAAAAATCTATGGTATATTTGTTAGCTCCAGTTCAGAAGCTATTTTTTGAGAAGGCAGAAGAAAATCATCTTCATGTTTATTGGACCATGCATTTTCAGCCAAAGAGCAATTATACTTCTTAATATCACTAAGCACATTATAATGCTGAAAAGAAATATTGGTGGAAATTGTAATTTAAATTGCAGCAAAAGCTATGAAAAGTCAGCATTATTAAAAACTGCTGAAAATTCAAAATCTAAATAGGTGACTAAACAACTAGCTGAAGAAAAAAATGTAGAATCATGGGCTAGATCAAGAAGACACTGAATGTTAATAATTTTATTTTTCAAAGAATAGTCTCTGAAGTTATTCCAAGCATTTCTGAATAATTAAATATAAATTGGCATCTATTGAGAAGAATCTTGTATCCAGAACTGATAAAGAGTGGATATTCTCCTGATGGATAGACTGGCCTGTATCTATTCTTTTAGTTCAATGTCTATGTTGTTTTGCTTTTTAAAATGTTTTAAATATCATATCTGATATCATCTATTAGTTTATGTTTAATTGGGGAGAAGTTAATTTGAGCATGTTTTGCTTTTCTCTCATGCATTTGAACTTTTTCTTGCATATTTGGTCCACTTTTATTGTCAAGGACTAAAGCACTATCACTATTTATTTTTCTTAAATTTTAGTTCTTCAGTTTCTTAGTTAAGGCCCTTCTTACTTCCAAATAACACATGGCCTCATCTGAGACGACCTGTTAAGAGTCAGCTCTCAGTAAATATTTACTACATGCTTGAATAACCCAACCTCCCTGCCCCCACTGCCTCATTTTAATTTATTCCTACCTCCTGTGTCTCTGGACAGTAGTAGGATGACTTTCCTCACCCTGATTCTACTTTTACTCAACAATGTGTTATAAATGTTATAAATGAAGGCATAGCACTCAGTCTTCCTTGTATTCAACCTTTTTTCTTAATCAAATTTACTGATTAAAATCAAATTATTTCCCTTAGTAAAACACTTTTGAATGGTTCCCATTTGTAATTTGAAAGATATACAGAGGTTATACCTTTGAAGTCAAAGATATTATGAAAATTTCCTGCCCACCTTTTTCATGTACCTATGACACAGGATCCTTGGGATGTTGCCTCGCCAGCCAAAACCTCTGTGGTGTTGGTGCCTTCTGCCTGAGTACTGCTTGGACCACTGGGCTAGATCCTACCACTCAGCCCAGCAGGCTGCACTCAGTTCACACTATCGACCTGGATTTCATGCCTGCCAAGGACAAGCCTGGCACAGAGCAAGCACGGGGGTCCCGCCACTGTGTACAGTCAGGAGTGCCGGCTGCAGCAGGGTGGGCAGCTCCCAGGGCTGGAACAGGTGCTGGTTCCATCAGACGCTACAGCTGGACCAGGCATACCATAAGCACCTTCTACTGTGGGCACCAGAGAATGCGGCAGTGCCTCAAAACTTAGCGATATCAGGAACTGCAGAGCCCCAAGGATGGTGTTGCAGCCCTGTCTCAAGGAACCCTAAGTCTGGACTCCCCAGAGGGCTGCAACTAGCTTCTTCCTTCTTGTACCTGCAATGTGGTGAACAGGAGGTGTGTTTCAGCCCTGTTTGTGTTATAGCTCTTTCTCTTTCAGCTCTGCTGTTTGGCAGGTCCCGAGTTCTTGTCCTGCATCCAGGAAGAATGAGGTACATGGACAACTGGAGGGTGAGCAAAGCAAAGAGGAGCTTCATTGAGCAACAGAATAGCACTCAGGAGATGTGAAGTGGGTAGCTCCTTTCCACAAGCAGGTCATCCCGACGAGTGTTCAACTATCAGTGGAGAGGAGAACCACATTGGGCAGCTCCTTCCTAAAGCTGGTAGTCTTGACATCTCTGTGAGTCTGGTTGAATCCAGGGTTTTTATGGGCTTCAGAAGGAAGGAAGTGCATGCTGATTGGTCCATGGACAGCCATGGGTGGGCCCAGATAAGGCACCATAAGTTATCACTCCAGGCTGCTGACTCCACAGGGAACTGACAGCCCAGGCCCTATGCTTTACCTGGCTTGAAGGTTAGGCTTAACTGGAGATCCACTCTTTTCCACAAAGGAACCTGTCTGCCTCCAACTGCCATCAATCATGTTGTCCATGCTGTTGAGGGGGTGCCTACAGGCCTGCGCTGAGTCAGCCTCAGCCCCTACTCAGCCTCTCTCCTGTGCTCCACACCCAAAGTCCGGAGGGGGCTGGGACAGCAGGGGGCTGGTGTGTCAGCACTGCCTCAAGTGCATGCACACCTGGCCAGGTCGTGACATCATCCAGGAGGGGCATCAACTTTGGTCTGAAATTGGATCAGGCACCGGAAGTGAGGAGAGGCCAGGCAGTGGGAATAGGAACTTCTGAGCCTGCAGGGGCAGCTGGATTCCCAGGCCTCTGAGAGTGCAGGGATGCATGGGTCCGCAGCCACAGCTGGGTGGCTGCAGCCGCACCTGGGTGGGAGTCGGGGGGGCTCCAGCCCTGCCAACTCAGAAGGGGACAGGGCCCCCTCCTGTTCCCAGCTCTTGCCAGCTTCACGGAGTGTGCAACCCCAGCAGTTGCTTCCCCAATGCAGATGGTGTCTTCGCAGCAGCCACTGCAGGTGGGCTGCGCTGCCATCAATCCTCCCTCTGAAGAGGTACAGGAAACTGCCATTAGGATAGGCATGATGACCACACTTAACGGCTTCATGCTGCTAGGAGGCACTGTTTTGGGGAAAACGCAGTCAGATCTTTCTCAGAGGCCTATCCAAGGGTCCTTGGTAAAAGGGAGCCATCATCTGAGGCTCCAGTTGCATGACCACTTGGTGTCTGATGGCCTCTAGGCAAGAAGAAACAAATTTTACAAGGAGGTTAATTATGCGAAGGAAAAAATCTAGTGCCAAAGATAACAGAAATAAGTAAAATAGACTAATCATTCAGAAAACAATATTGTGGCTAGAGCCGTTTCACCCTGGTAAAAGAAATTAAATCTTGTATGGGGGCAGTTAAAGTTTAAAAGAGAAATAACTGTTTAGGGGAGTAGATAATCCCTTGAGTTTCCCGAAAAAGAAACCTTTGGGTTATCGGCACCCCATTTACCCCCCATCTCCTGGCAGGATTTACAGGATAATTGCCCAGAATTAGAGTGTTCATCCAGATTTTTACTTTACCTATCCCTTTTTTTGGTGTGAGCTGCAGTCAGAGATAGTTGGCTAGTTCATAGGAATAAGCAGGGTTAATCTAAAATGCAGACAAAAACTTCAAAACAACCAATGAGAACCTATCCAAGTCCTATAACTGATTATAAACTATCCTTTGAAGAGAATAAAAACAAGACAACAATTGCCTGTGGATGACAAAATGTCTTAGGTTAGTTCACAGTCAAAAACGCAATTGACAAGGAAATTTGGTTATTTCTGTGGCTTACAGTAACTTAACATAATAATGCTATTTATGATTGCTAGCATATACTCAGACATTTGAATTTTAGAAATCCCATACAATTTTGGAACATACATTATCGTTTACTAAAATATAACTTAAACAAGATTAAACCTTATTTTTATTTGGAAAATCCCATGTAACTAAACATGTCAAATAATCCTGTTTACCTCTTGTTTGAATGCTCCAGGGGCCCTCTGTAGCATCCCAAAATTAGGGGTCAGAAAAGATAATTATGAAGCTGAAATTTGATTTGGGGAAGCCTATCAAATACATTAAAGGTTTAAAACACTTGATATTATAAAAAGAATTCCAGATTACCATAAGTAATTTATTTAGCCAAAATGATGATTCAACTTTTTTTTTTTTTTTGAGACGGAGTCTTGCTCTGTGGCCCAGGCTGGAGTGCAGTTGTGTGATCCCTCTCACTGCAAGCTCCGCCTCCCAGGTTCACGCCATTCTCGTGCCTCAGCTTCCCAAGTAGCTGGGACTGCAGGCACCTGCCACTACGCCTGGCTAATTTTTTGTATTTTTTAGTAGAGACAGGGTTTCACCGTGTTAGCCAGGATGGTCTCGATCTTCTGACCTTGTGATCCGCCCACCTAGGCCTCCCAAAGTGCTGGGATTACAGGCGTGAGCCACCGTGCCCAGCCGGTTCAACATTTTTTTGGAAAAGCAAAAACCTTTACTCATTACTAGGGCAGACTCAGCTTTCCAAACGATCTGTCTCTTGTCTTTTCCTTCTTTTTTCAATAGTTTATTCACAAAACAAACTAAAATTTTTCAATATCCCTAACATTACATGAAAATCTTGTTCAAGAGAGATAGACAAATTTCACCCTTTATGTGTCTTTTAATGTCAATCCCAATTTTTTAATGAAAACTTATAGAAAAATCTATCCAATTTTAATCAGTTTGACCATGAGGTGAGATTCTTACAAACCTTTTATAACTCTTAACCAATTTTTGTTAAAGAGTAGATCAGTGCCTTAAGAAACACTTGTTGTGCTTTTATTCCAATGCTCAATTTATGGAAAAATCGAATAATACCCTTTTGGATCACACACAGATTTTATTTTACAATATTAAGTTTTACAAACCTTCCACAACTCATTTAAACCTTTAGCTTTATCTTATTTAATTAAAAATAATTCTTTAACCCTCTACAGTAAGAAAAAATTTACATGTCTTCCTATAATCTTTTATTAAAAACACATTTTACTTACCTTAAACACCTTGCATGTAAATCTATTTTCAGTAGTCTCAATACATGTTGAATGGTAACTCTTAGCAATTTTTAAAATTTTGGTGTAAAACATGATAAGTTATTTTAATTATGTACTAGGTACAGATAAGGCCTAACTCTTTCCAACATAGTCGGGGTGTGGTTAACTTCATATGTCCCCAGGCCTTACCAAGCTGAAAAGAAGGCAAGTCAAACAATTTTCAAAAGCCGAAGAAGCATTTCATGACCTTAAAGCCTTTAGCAACCCTAGTATCTGACCTGCATAATGTAGACCATATGTCTACTTTTTTTTTTTTTTTTGAGGCAGAGTCTCACTCTGTCACCCAGGCTGGAGTGCAGTGGCATGATCTTGGCTCACTGCAAGCTCCACCTCCCAGGTTCACACCATTCTCCTGCTTCAGCCTCCTAAGTAGCTGGTACTACAGGCACCCACAACCATGCCCGGCTACTTTTTTTTTTTTTTTTTTTTTTTTTTTTGCATATTAGTAGAGACGGGGTTTCACCGTGTTAGCCAGGATGGTCTCAGTCTCCTGACCTCGTGATCTGCCCGCCTCGGCCTCCCAAAGTGCTGGGATTACAGGAGTGAGCCACTGCACCAAGCCCATATGTCTACACTTTGAAGACATTTTTATTTTACCAATAATCTTTAAAGCTGTTTTTATTTCTCAAAGATTAAAGTCATGTGAACAAAAAGGCATTACAGCTTTATTTTTCTTTAAAAATATTTGATGCAAATGCTTATTTTTTCTTTAAACCAGTCAATTAAATCTCTTTTTTTTTTATATAAGCACCACACATATAACACATACATAACTACAGAGAAAGACAGAAGATCCAGTAGTTGTTAGATTTTCATTTGCCCATCTAATTTTATTTACTGGCCTCAGGGTGGAGCCCTTTAAGAAACAGGACTATGAAACCATGCAGTATCTAGGACCTAATAAGCAGGCATAGTTGGAAGACAAAAACAGATTTTGAGATCTATCTGCCTCTAATTCCTGGGGTTCCATGAGAAAAACAGGTTTTTGTTTGTTTGTTTGTTTTTGTTTTTGTTTTCTTTTTTTACAAAAATGGGGTCAGTGGCATCTTCTGTTTTTCCCAAGGAGTTCCAAACCATCAAAAATTGTCTTAGGACCTTTTATGTGTGCATTAGGAGTGGCAAGATGAAATGGAGAAAAATAATTAAGTTGGCTAAAAAAGGAAAAAAAAAATCCTTTTTCCAGAAAAACTAGATCCATTGAGAGAAAAGACATAAAGTTCTTTTATATGTGCCTGATTTGCCTGTAGCTTGGATATCCACTTTTAGTTAAGCTGACTTTTAACCATATAAATCCTTTTTATTTATTTATTTATTTATTTATTTATTTATTTATTTATTTATTTTTGAGATAGAGTCCTTCTCTGTTGCCCAGGCTGTAGTGCAGTGGCATGATCTCAGCTCATTACAACCTCCGCCTTCCAAGTTTAAGCAGTTCTCTGCCTCAGCCTCCCGAGTAGCTAGGATTACAAGCACCCACCACCATGCCCAACTAATTTTTGTATTTTTAGTAAAGATGGGGTTTTACCATCTTGGCCAGGCTGCTCTTGAACTGACGTCGTGATCCACCCACCTTGTCCTCCCAAAGTGCTGGAATTATAGGCGTGAGCCACCGCACCTGGCCAGAAATCCTTTTTTAAAAAGTCCTCTTAAATGTCTTATTAACCAGCCTTAGCCATGCCAAATGGCCAATATGGCTGGCTTTTGAACCTTAACAAAATTAACCTCACAGGTAAAACTGATAAGCCTTACTGTAAAAGTTGTCCCTCTTCAAGAGATTGCTCAGTTAGATTTGTAATATCTTCTCAGTTTGGGGAATGCATCTGAGGGGAGTGTCCTGTGGTGTAGAGATGCAATTACTCATCCTCAAAGAGAAGACAGAAGAGGAGAAAAGGAAGAAAAAACCTTTTTTTTTTCTTTTTCCAGAGCCTGAGGGTCAAAGGAGTTCCAGAGATTCAGGATGCACTTGAGAAGAGTGCAGGCTAAAGATGATTGGTTCCCCTTCCGGAAGAGAGGACAGAGGGGGAAAAGGCATTCTTTCCTCTCTCTAGAGTCTGAGGGTCAAGGGGGTCCCAGGGATTCAGGAAGCACTCGAAAAGAGTGCAGGCTGAAATGGTTGATTACCCATCTGGAAAGAGGGGGGAAATGGTTTCCATTTGTTCCTTTCTCTTTCAAGCCAATACACAGGGTACATGAGGGAGAGAAAAAAAAGACATCACCTTCTTTATTTTGACCTTATATCCCTAAGTCCCAGCAACCTTTGCACATGCCACTTTCACCCACATAGCAGGAGGCCTAGTGGATAAGAATATTTGCACTTACCTTTATGCTGCCCTATTCTCCCATTGTCAGTCACCTTTGAGTTCCCTAGACCTTATCTATGCCATGGATGCAACATGACCTCCATCCAGAAGTGGAAGGCCCTAATGGTAGGAATTAGTCATGCTCACCTGCACTGTGCCTCCTGACTTGCACTTTCATCTACCTCTGGATACCTCAGGTTTAGCTTTCCCTTTGTATGGACTCATTAAATTAAGTCCCAGGTAGCCCTTACCAAATTGCAGCCAGTAATTGGTGGGGCAGCCAGGGCCACTCTTTCATTTCTTCCCTATCATAAGCAGAATGCTAAAGTAAAACTGTGAAACGAGGTCCCCTTCAAACCAAGGAAAGAAAGGGAGTCCTGGGAATTTAGGACTGAGCCTGATAAGATGTCTCCCAAAAGGAAAAAAAAAAAAATCTCTTGCGTAGAAAAGCTCCCCCAATGCACTATGTTGACTGCTTACATGGTGGAGGAAAAAGAAAAAAAAAAGAAAAAAGAAAAAACTGAAGTGCAGGGAAGGGGAAGGTGCCCAGGGGAAAGCCTCTTTCCCTATGGAAATGGCTTCCTTCAACAGGGGAAAGAAAAGTCTCAGTTGTTACATTCTCCTTACTTCTAACAATAGACAGATACCACATTACATTGTTCTGATTTACATTCCTGATCACTAAGCCAAGCGCTTATTATTTTTTCTTTTTTCTTTCTGTCTTTTTTGTTTTCTTTTTTTTTTTTTTTTTTGAGATGGAGTCTCACTCTATTGCCCAGGCTGGAGTGCAGTTGTGCAATCTTGGCTCACTGCAACCTCCACCTCCCAGGTTCAATCGATTCTTGCGCATCAGCCTCCGAAATAGCTGAGACTGCAGGTGCCTGCCACCATTCCCTGCTCATTTTTTGTATTTTTAGTAGACATGGGGTTTCACCATGTTGGCCAGACTGGTCTCAAACTCCTAACCTCAGGTGATCTGCCCACCTCGGCCTCCCAAAGTTCTTAGATTACAGGCGTGAGCCACCATGCCGGGCTTCCAAGTGCTTATTCTAGCCAGTAATATTTTCTCTGAGGTACCCTTAACATTGTATGTAAAAAAGAGAATAGTAGCCATTATAGTCAGAGAAGAAAGAAAAGAAAGGAAAGGAAAGAAAGAAAGGCAGGCAGGAAGGAAGGAAGGGAGAGAAAGAAAGAGAGAGAGAAAGAAAGAATGAGACAAAAAGTCTGATAGGAAAGACTGAGGGCCCTAGTGCTGACACCCTAATGGGCAGTTGGGGATGGGAGTTAGTCCAGGGGTCTTTGGATAACACCAAGGTGTAGCCTCAGTCAGATATCTGCAGTTGCCCCAGGACCTCCTTCCAGTCTCAAGTGACAGCTAAATTTTTGTGAAGGGAAACCGGATTGGCAAAAGGCCAACATTCCCAAGACCCAAGAGTGACAAGTGATTGACTGTGTCCCCCCAGCAAGCCTGTCCTCTGTGTCTTAAGTCCAGCAACCACACTTGTTGCTTTTAGTTGGCTGACAGAGGCCCATGTTTTTCTTTCATTCTGGCTAGTGTGTAGTTTATGGACTCCAAAAAAAAAAAAAAGGTGGAAAGCAGCAAGTCCTCTTTTACTCACTCTCCTGAAGATCCCAGAAGAGCACCTCCAAAAATGTCAGGGGATCCTTGGGGTGTCACTTTGCCAACAAGAAACCTTGGTAGCCAGTGGTGCCTTCTGCTTGAGTGCTGCTCAGGCCCTCTGGGCTTGTTCCGCCCACTTGGCCCAGCAGGCTGCACTCAGTTTATGCTACCGGACCGGATCCCTTGCCTGCCAAGGGTGAGCCAGGAGTGAAGCAGTTAGGGATATGTGAGCAAGGGTGGGGTCTGGTCACTGTACACAGCCAGGCATGCTGGCTATAGCAGGGCAGGCAGCTCCAGGCCCCTGCTCCATGCAAGGCTGTGGCTGGACCAGGAGTACCACAATTGGCTTCCACTTCTAGCACCGGGAAACACAGTGGTACCCAGAAGCTTGGAAATGCCAGGAACCACAGAGCCTCAAAGAGGGTGTTGCAGCCCTGGCTAGGGAAGCCCCTAGGTCTAGGATCCCCAAAAGTTGCAGTTCTTCTCTCCTTCTTGACACCTGTAACATGGTGAGGTGGGGCATGTGTCAGCCCCGTTTGTGTTAGAGCTCTTTCAGTCCTGCTATTCAGCAAGTCCCAAATTCTTGTCCCGTGTCCAGGAAGAATGAGGTCTGTGAACAACTGGAGGGGAAGCAAGGCAGTAGAGGAGCTTCATTGAGCAACAGAACAGCTCTTAGGATACCTGAAGTAGGTGACTCCTTTCCATAGGCAGGTGGTCCAGATAAGTGTCCAGTTCTCAGCAGAGAGGAGACTTGTAGTGAGTAGCTCCTTTCCTTAGGCAGCTCATCCTAACAAGTGTCCAGTTCTCAGCAGAGAGAAGACCTGCAGTGGATAGCTCCTTCCCACAGCTGGTAGTCCTAACGTCTCTGTGAGTGTAGCTGATTCCAGGGTTTTTATGGGCTTCAGAAGGGAGGAAGTGCATGCTGATTAGTCCATGGGTGGCCATGGGCAAGCCTGGAAAAAGCACCGTAAGTTCTCACTCTGAGCCATGGACTCCACCTGGAACTGACAGCCTGGACCCCAGATTTCAAGCCATCCCTGGCTTGAAGGTCTGGCTTTACCGGGGACCTGCCCCTTTTCTTGTCTGCCTCCTGTCATCATTAATCATGTTGTCCAGGCACCCAGGCTGTTCGTGCTGAGGGGTGCATTCAGGCCTACACTGAGCTGCCCTCAGGGCCCCCTTGGCCTTCCTCCCATGTTCATTGGTGATCAAAGTCCAGAGGGGGCTGAGGCGGGAGGGAGCTGGCATTTCAGCACTGCCCCAAGTGCAAGCACACCTTGCCAGGTTGCAACAGCACCCAAGCTTGGCCTCAACTTGGCTCCGAAATCAGAGTAGGCACTGGGGGTGGGGAGAGGCCAGGCATGGGGAGCAGGCACTTCCAAGCCCGTGAGTGAAGGGGGCTTCACAGTCTTTAAGAGCCCAAGGATGTCCAGGTCCACCGGGGCGACTGGGCAGCTGCAGCTGCACCCGGGAGGGAAGGGCTCCTGCCCCACCAACTAGGAAGGGAGCAGAGATTCCACCTGTTTCTGACTCCTGCCAGATCCATGGAGCATGCTGCCAGCTGTGCCTCCCCTGCTGCAGCCGGCATCTTTGCAGCAGTTGATCCAGGTGGGCTGCTGCTGCCAGTCACTTACACTTTTGGATAAATCCTCAATGTAGGCTCCTCCCAGTAAATTATATTCACCATGTAAGACTTCCGTGATTTTACTTACCATTAACTTCACTTTCATGCATTAATTGATTCATCTGGTCAACAAAATATTATTGACATCTAACAAATGAAGCTGTGCTGTATGCTGCATATACAGATATTGCTGATAAAGGGTTAAGTGAAGGAAGTACTTACAGGTTACTAAGGACTGAAGGTGGTGTTTTTCAAAAAAATTCTCAAACCAAAAGCAAAATTAGTAAAGAAGTAATATGCTATAATCCCAGAAGATGGAAGTAGAAAGAAGAAATTTGAGTGGAATAAAGGACCTTCTACCACCAATATCAGTCAATCCGATAATCAGCAAATATTCTTTTAAGAACTTTCTATTTTCAAGACTCAATATATGAAACTATCTCTGTTTTTGTGGAACTTACAGCTCTTTAACTGTTGAGGCAGACATGAATAAAATAATCACAAACATAACATTACAGCAGAGTAAGATCTGTGAAAATAAGTCTCACAGTGTCATGAGATAAGGTAAAGACATACTAGGATCAGGGAAGATTTCCTGAAGAAATTAAACTTTGATACAAAGAAATAGAAAATAAACAGATAAATGAAGAGAAAATGAATCTAAGACAGAGGAAGGAACATTTAAAAGGTCCGGTGGTAAAGGCTGAAGTTAACTTGTGTGATTGAAAGAAGACCAGTGTGGTAGAACATATAAACTAATAGTAATATAGAATAATGCCGGATTTTATTAAATTCTTTTATTAAAAACTTAAGCATTTTAAGTAAGGATCTTGGCCTAATTAGAATTTTTTTAACCAATTGTCATGGTAGAAATGGACAAGAGTTGATAAAGAGGGACAAGTTAGTAGATGTGCCCTGCCGTTGCCCCCATAGATGATTGACATTGCTTGCTCTAGGGAGGAGAATGTGGAATTAAAGAGGGTGGATCCTAGAGATCTGTAAAAGGTAGTATCACAAGAATTTGCTAATGGATATGGAAGATGAGAGAACATGATGTGTTAAAAATGATATATAGTATTCTATTTTGAGAAAGTGGATATAAGCTAATGTTATTTAGAGCTAAGTACCAATTTAAAAGAATCAGGTTTGCTTGAAGCATGTAGGAGTTTCATTTTGGATGTGTATGGTAAAAGTGATATTCCTTGAATTATGAAACATTTCTTACTCCTGGGGTGAAAGTGGTAGTAGTACTCAAGTAAGAGACAACAGGAAATTGGTAGTAGCTTGGAATAGACGATAAATGCCTATTTCTTAACAAGGAGGGGTTTTACCAGAGACAAGTTGAAGGATGGTGGCAAGCATTTCACAAAGTAATATTTGGGAATGTTGGATTTATGTAGCAAGAAGCATAGTGGTATAGAGTTTTCTATTTTCTGGTGCAATAGCATGAATTTGGAAGTGTAAAAGAAATATGAATGGTTGAGACCGCTAAAAAAATCAGGATTTTTTTATCTGAATGTGGAATACTTGGTCTGTGTTTCACCTGTGAAAGATAGTAGGGCAATGTTAAGGTCTAAGATTTGGCTATGAATGTAAACAGGCTGCACCTATTATTTTACACTGGTTCTGTCTTTATCTAGCTTTATGGCTTTATGCAAGTGACATAAATTCTTAGCACTATATTTTCTGCTTGTAAAATGGCGTTAACAATAGCTGTCTTAACAAACGTGTGAATTTTAAATTAATTGTTATATAAAGTGGGTAGCAAACTGCCAGGAACAGTGATTTCTCCGTAACGCTATTTTTATTATGTACAATACAATTATTATATATAATACTTTTTATCCCTAGCACTTAGCAGAATAAACTACTAAAATCATTTATAATAGATATTTATTTTGTAGATCTTTTTGGGGAGATTAGAAAATTTTAATACTGTACTATTACCAGCCATTTCTCAATTGGACTAGAGTTCTAATAATTATAAACTTAAAAATGATCATCTACTTGTCAGAATCATTTATTTAGGATATTTATATATGTACACACTATAGTCTCCTCACACTGCAATTTATTCTCATTTTTATTGTAATTCTTATTAAAAGTTAAAATGAAAAAATAATTCCTTTAGTAGTTTATTTAGGTTATCATTTTAAGACACTGCTTGCAGTCACCTGTGGGATATACACTGACATTTACACTCAGATTAGTATCCCACCTAAAACAATGCATTTATAGTTTCTAATACAGCAAATCTGGTGAAGGCTCACTTGACATTTTTAGTACTAAACACTTCTCCTGTGAGAGCACAAGTAAGCTGACACTGAGTAGCCTCTCAACATATGAACAGGGTGTTCTATAATTCAAATAGAAAGAATACATATCATGGTACATAACTTACCAAGTCTAAATTATCTGCCACATATATTGTCTCATTTAATCATCACAAGAAATCTGTATGCTTGGCATTTAGTCAAAGAAACAAATAGATATAAGGCATTTCTCAAGTATCATGTGGCTCAATATTAGTGGGCACGGCATTCATATCTAGCTGTCTAATCTGTTTTCAACATTTGACGTAATGGTGTCTAGATTTGACTTTATTTTTAAGAAGAATTTGAACTGTCTTTGGTGGAGATTAGGTGTAATGCATTCAAGAGAAAATTTGTTTCAATTTATGAAAAAATCTCCAAGTAGCGTTCAAATAACATCATATGTTCTTCAAGAAAATGAACGTTCTGTGTTGGAAACACAAAGCATACATATCCTTAGACTTCAGAGTTAGTGCAGTAGAAATTAGAGAAGTTGAAAATGATATTTTTAGAAGTGCACTTGTGACAGATCAGGATTCCTTAAGACTAGAAAGTGGATGTCATAACACACTTATTGGAAAGACATTAAGTGATGACAAGTATGAGAACAGAAAATTGGTTAAGTTAACATAAATTAAGGAGGAAATTATATTAAAAACCCCAAGTACAGAGGATAAATGCTTACACAGACATGTCCCATGCAAAATGAAAAAAATAATTCCTTTAGTAGTTTACTTTGGTTACCATTTTAAGACACTACTTGCAGTCACCTGTGGGATATACACTGACATTTACACTCAGATTAGTATCCCACCTAAAACTATGCATTTATAGATTCTAATATAGCAAATCTGGTGAAGGCTCAAAATAAGGAAGCATATTTAGATAAGAGTAATGACCTTTAAATGAAATATATTACTATGACTGTATGTGGTTGTCTCATAACAATGGTTGTTCAGTTACCTAGTAGTTAAGGATTAGTTATATAGTCTATCATTGTTACATCATCAACCACCCAAAACTCAATATCTTAGCAAACAAATTATTTATTCACATGAAATCTGTGGATTCCCAGAGAGTCTACTTATACAGGCTATGCTTGGATAGTGGTTCTGCTTCAAGTTGTGGGTCTGGTTGGGCTTAACTGGAACGGGTCTACTTTAGGTCATTCTGTGGAGGTAGTAGCTATCTAGTCATGATGGTTAATTTTATGTGTCAACCACTTCTAGGCCATGGGATGCACAACTATTTGGTCAAACATTGTGAGTGTGTCTGTGAGGGTATTTTTGGAGAACATTAACATTTAAATGCATAAACCAATTACAGTGGAGTACCCTCCTTAACATGTGTGGGTCTCATCCAATTAGTTGAAGGCCTGATTAGAACATGAAGGCTGATTCTCTCACAAGTAAGAGGGAACTCCTCCTGCCTGCCCGCCTTGAGCTGACAATTGTCTTTTTCTACCATTGAACTAAAATGGAAACATTGATTCTTCTTTGGTCTCGGGCCTGCTGGCTTTCAGACTGGAAAGACATGATCAACTCTCCTGGATCTCCAGCTTGCCAACTGCAGATCTTGGGAATTCTCACCCTCCATAACCATGTAAGCCAATTCCTTATAATAAATCTCTATTTCTCACTTTGTCTTTCTCTTTTTCTGTTTCTCTATTCATCTCTCTCTCTCTCTCTGTACACACACACACACACACACACACACACACACACACACAGAGGGACAGGGAGAGAGAGAGAGAGAGAGAGAGAGCGAGAGACTCTTTAGTTTCTGTTTCTCTGGAGAACCCAGAATCGCTTCTCAAGATGATGGTAGGAAGATAAGAAAGAATAAAAGAAACATATGAGTTTTATTAAGCCAT
This sequence comes from Gorilla gorilla gorilla, assembly GCF_029281585.2. NCBI lineage: Eukaryota > Metazoa > Chordata > Mammalia > Primates > Hominidae > Gorilla > Gorilla gorilla. The sequence continues at coordinate 176,827,607 of NC_086017.1, forward strand.
AAGCACACTGTTACTTCCATCTGCATTGAATTCACCAAAACAATCACATGTTCAAGCCCAAAGTCAAGGGACAAGGAAAGACATGATAAGTATTATATGGCCAAGGCAAGGGTGAAGATTTGAGGTAATTTATTTATTATCACGATAGAGCCAAAATTTTACTATGAATATTCTCATCAGCTTTGATTTAATGTTTTTTTTAATTAGCTTCCTTGTTAATCAGGGCGATAAACCTGTGGAATATGCTTTCTTTATATAAAATGTAAGGATCAGAAGCACAATTTAGAAAATCACACTGTAAACATCATTTATCTTCAAAATTTAGAATTCACTCTTAAAATTGCATTGATAAAAACATTACTGTAAAATTAAGAGACAGTAGATGCATTGGAGAAGTAGAACACCTTAAACTTGGGTTTTAGTTTTAGAAGATATTGTCAACATGCCATTTGACTATAGCTACTGGTAGTATTTTCAGATTCTAGTTAAACCTGGAAAATAAAATTTTTCATTGGCCTTCACTTAAATCTCAAAACATACATGAAAAACACTTAAATATGAAAGATATAGACAATGAAAGAGATATAAAAATTTCAAAAGTTTTATTTATACTGTCAAAGAAAGTAAATACATGGCATGCAAAAGCAAGGATTAGACTATCAGAAAAAATGGGTATTTAGAGAAGAATGAGATTTTAGGAGCTTAAATTATTATGGCAGAAATATAAAATTCAATGTAAGACTTGAAAAATAATTCGAGCAAAGCTTCTGGAAAATGGAAAATCAACAACAACAAAAAGAGATGGAAAACAGAAACTTAGAACATTTAAAGCATTGACCCAGGAAATCCAATATAATCTACCAAGATTTCCAGTAGGGAAGAGCATAGAAAACAGAAAGAAAGCCATTATTAAATGATTAATATTTAATACGAGAATATTTCTGCCTCTTTTCCCTAAAATTTTATTTTGGCCTTGTGAGACACTGGGCAGGGAACTCATCCATGCCATGGCAGCCTTCTCACTTACCAAAACTGTGAGTTAATAAATGGCTGCTGCTTAAAGCTGCTAAATTCATAGTAACTTGTTTATAGAAATAGAAAACTAATACACTATCTAAATTAATGCTTATAATTATTGTGGTTTTGTTCTGAGACAACACTTAAATGTTAAGAACTTTTAATCACATAAAATATAATTTATATTTAAATAAATTCAATGATATATTTAATTAAGGAGTTGTAATAATGACACCATATTTACTTTTAAGTGAAAGCATAATCAACGCATGAGCAGTTTGAAAATTTGCCTCTGTGTTTAAAGAGGTTTTGTGTAATAATAGAAAAAGCACTAAAATAGTCACAACGCTGACTTCAAGTCCTACGCTAGTTATGGAAGGCAGAGCAAATCTCCGATTTTCTTCTGCATGCTGTATTTCTCATATTTAAAGTGGGATTTATACTACTTCTCTTTCTCTCATATAGTATTGTGAAATTCTAATGCAATAATGTATACAAATGCACTTTGTGAAGTACAAAACAGTATGTAAAAGTGAGTTATGATTCTTACTAGACTATTGCTAAGAGAAATATTGTTTATGTTTTGTTAATTCAGAATTGTTTTCATAATTTTACAGTAATTAGGTTTCATAATCTAATATAGCTTTCTCAAAAAGATAAGTGTATTAGTGAATGGATAGAGGAATAGATAGTTAAAGATATATTTATTTACCATAGAAATAATTCTGTTCTAGGAAAGATTTTAAAAATATTTAGAAAACTTCTCTTTCTACATAAATGATATTACAGAGTTAATATCAATGCAAACACCTCAACTCATTAAAAACCACGATGTAATTTATATACATTTTAAAAGGAAAGTTGCTCAACCAGCAAATTCAAAGTGACAAGGCTCTTTATATCATATATGTGGCATTATTAATTTTGCAGCATCTCCAATAGATGCTAAAAATAGTATGTCATTAAGTCATAGTTATCCACAGAGTTTGCTGAGGTCTAGCTACTCACAAGTCTAAACTTACAAGGAAAAGATGAAGGTATTAAAAAGCTCATTAATATAAATAATAGAGTGAACAAAACAGATGTTGCTTTAGGCAGTACAATTATTGGTCAATAACTTCTTATTAGCTGTCTATGTTATCACTGCTTTATTTTAACATTTGCTTCTTATCCTTTGATCTAGCAATTCCCCTTTTACATCCTGGGCCCTTTTGTTAATTTCTGGCAAGCAAACTGACCTCGTAAGATTCAACCCAATCAATCTACACTTAAGAAATTTTACTAAATACTTATGTATTAATATTGAAATCCTTTGTTGTAATAATACTAGTGGCAACAATCATGGCTAACACTATTGTGTGCTTAGTCTTTGAAGTGCTATTCTAAACATTTAAATGTTTTGACACACTTAATTCTTATGTAATAATTGTAAAAGGTGCATGTAATTATCATTCTCATTTTAATAAGGAGAAAAGTTGGGTAAAACGAGTTAGATGACATGCTGCAGGATTAAAGAGATGGAAAATTTGGAAAGTAAATTTAACTTAAACCAGGCCCCTCAATTTAACCTACATTTTTTTATTCAGAAAATACTGAGCAGTTACTAGATGCCACATACTCTGCTGGTATTAAGGACAAAAAGAGACCTGAATCATACCCTTAATGGATCAGTATAGTAGAGACAACTCTGGAAATAAAATATAGCAATAATTACAGAAAGTAAGCTATACCCATAGACCAGAAGAAATATTTAAAAGTTATTATATTTATTTATATCTCAAAATTACTACCCTGAAATTGAAACACATAGATAACTAAGTAGAGAAAAAGGAGTTAAAGTTACTAAGAGCAATTAAGCAAAACATGGGCTTAAGACAGGAACATTTTGGAAGAAATTTGAGTGATGTAAATTTTCCTATCATTCTGGTACCTGACTGAATTTACTTATTTTCAAATATAATTTTTTTGAAATATTTGTACTTCTACATAAAAGAGAAATTTAGAAAATGTAAATTTCACTTAGAAAATTGGTTTGAATAAGAGATCTAACATTTTAGTGTTTCTGAAAATGAGGAGTTGCTATGAAAATTATTTGGCATATATAACTATGCCAATTGTTTTATCACTAACAAAAACATATAAACAAAACATCTACTAACAAAAACGTATAACCTCTACGAAGTCCAAATATTTATTTAAAATAATTTAATCAATAGCAGCTATTCAGTAAAAAAAATGTAAAAATAGAGATGTAATTCAAAGTAAAAGAAAAAGTGACAACTCTATTAGTGATGCTTTCACAGGATTCCTCCAGGGCTACTTTGCCAGTCAGAAATCTGCAGTCACTGCTGCCTAAGCCTGGGCCTTGCTTGGGGCCTACTGGTCTTCTTCTGCCTGCTTGGCCCAGTAGGCTGTGCTTGGCTGATGTCCTGGCTTCCTTCCCGCACCTGCCACAGCTCTGAGCTCAGCCCAAGGCTGGACTGGGAGTGCCGTGAGCAGTCTCCAGCGTGGGTGCTGGCATCTAGATGAGGGGAACTCAGTGGCACCTGAAAACTTGGAGATGCCAGCAATCATAGAGCCCCGGGGGATGTTAGAGGTCTTGCTCAGGGAGTTACAAGGTCTGAACCCCCAAGAGATGTCACAGCACTTCACTCCCATAACTTGGCAAGTGGGAGCTGTTTTAGCTCTCTCTCTCCTGTAGTCGGCCAAGTGGGAGTGTGTTATAGCTCTCTTTTATTCCCATTGCCTGTAGCTTGGCATGTTCTGGGTTCATATCCTGTGACCAAGAGGAATAAGGTGCGTGGACTTTGAAGAGTGAGTTAGGCAGAGAAGAATTTTATTGAGCGACAGAAGGAAAGCTCTCAGAGTGAGAGAGGACCTGAGAGTGGGTAGCCATCTGTGTGGCTGAGTCCAGGGTTTTATGGGCTTAGAATGGGTGTGCTGATTGGTCCATGGGTGACCTTTGGAAAAAACACCATCTGGTTAAAAGGCATCATCAAGAAGAACCAATTGAGAAAGAGAGGGTAAGATGGGGATAGAAGTTCTCATGTCTGCCATTGTATTAGACAGGGCTCTCTAGAGGGACAGAACTAATAGGTTAGATGTATATATAAAGGGGAGTTTATTAAGGAGTATTGACTCACAGGATCAAAAGGTGAAGACCCACAATAGGCTTTCTTCAAGCTGAGGAGTGAGGAAGCCAGTCCAAGTACCAAAACCTCAGAAGTAAGGAAGCTGATAGTGCAGTCTTCAGTCTGTGGCCAAAGGCCCGAGAGATCCTGGCAAACCACTGATCTAAGTCCGAGAGTCCAAAAGCTGATGAAGTTGGAGTCCGATGTTGGACAGAAGGAAGCATCCAGCATGGGAGAAAGATGAAGCCCAGAAGAATCAGCCAGTCTTCTCTTTCCATCTTCTTCTGCCTGCTTCAGCTGCCTGGCAGCTGATTAGATGGTACTCATCCAGATTGAGGGTGGGTCTGCCTCTCCCAATTCACTGACTCAAATGTTAACTGCTTTGGCAACACTCTTACAGATACATGCAGGAACAATACTTTACATTCTTCAATCCAATCAAGTTGACACTAAGTATTAACCATTACAGTCACGGACTCTCTGGAACTGGCATTTCAGCTTTCAGGCTTCAGGCTGTTTTTGGCTTGAAGGTTGGGTTTCACTGGGAACCTGTCTGTCTCTGCCTAAGTATTTGTTTGTCTCCTGTTGCTCTCAATGCTCAAAATCACATATAATAAGATAATAAGAAAATTCAAATTTAAACTTAAACTACCTTAACCCAATTTTTAAAACTATTTGACTCACAAAATTTCTAATGGTTACGACATGTAGTATTGTATTAAAACAGGCATTTTCATGTAATGCTTACAGAAATATTTCTGGTATAATCCTTATGGAAGGAGATTTGGCAGTAGCTATTAAAGTTACAAGATGTGAACAGAAAAGGTGAGAACTACAGTAATAAGAATATAACATACAAGCCTTAGTTCAAGATATGTCAAAATACATGAAGTGAACAAAATATATACATAGCTATGAGACCTAAATAACTGAACTAACAAGGTCAGTCATATATATATATTTATAACTACTTACAGTCTACATATATATATATAGAGAGAGAATATGCATGTGTACATATATAGAGAGAAAAAGAGATATATAAATATTGATATTGATAAATAAAAATTTTTTAACACTGAAATAGAAAATAAATATTTTTCTCAGCTATGCATGAGACATTCACAAAAATTGGCAATATATTATGTCATAAATAAGTTCCACAAAGTAAAATGTCACAAACAATATTCTCTTGCTAAAAAGTAATAAAATTTCAGTACTCTGATTCTACATACTAAATGTAATATATTCTAGTAAGAATAAGTTCTGCAAAGAAATTTTGACATTGTTCTGATTGAATTTGTTTTAGATCATGGTATTGAGACTTTGTATGTATTGAATAAATACATGGCTATATATTTATATTGCTTGTAAGCACAGTTCTCAATGTGAGAGAAATGCAAATACGAAATAGGAGAAGGAAAGTTTCTTGATGCAGGATTTGAACTAAAGGGTACAAATTTATTTAATAAAAATTAGTTTTTCAAGAAATAATTTAAATATAACAAGTAGTTCACTACTTCAAAGTGTACAATTCAATGAGTTTTGAGAAATGTATGTAGTCTTATAACCACCATCAAAAATATGATATAGAAAATTTTCATAATCATAGTGTATCTCTCCATGCTATTTAATATGCTAATAAACAACTATATATTTAACTGTTTTTAAATTTCTCTCGGTAATATATTGAAATTTTCAGTTTCTAAGCATTGCACAAACTTTGTCAAATTTGCCTTTAATTCAATATACTTCATATACATTAAAGCTATGGTATATTGTATTTTTAACTTTCAATTTTCAAATTTTTGATTTTAGCATAGTGAAATACAATTGATGTTTATTTATTGGCCTTGTATACTGTGATCTGGCTAAAGTCAATGATTATTTCTATTGCCATGTGTTGTATATTTTTTATAATTTTTCACTGGATGTGAATAATGTTTTCCTTGTTTCTTTCTGATCTGTCCCTCCCTACCATCTTTTCTCCCTCCCTCCTTTTCTTCCTCTCTCTTGCTCTCTTTCTTTTCCTCTCCTGTTTTTTTCTTTCTTTCCTTTCTGGCCTTCAACACAGTGTGGAACAGTAGAATGTTGAATAAGTAAATTGTGAGAATACACATCCTCATCCTTGTCTTGAGGGAAAAACATTCAGACTTTTATTGGCTATATACTGATCTTTCCACTACTAATATCCTGAAAATTTTTATTAAAGAAGAATTTTATTTTTGTCAAATATATTTTCTGCATCTATTGAGATATCTATGGTTTTGTTTCTAATATGCTGATCCAGTTATACACTTTCAAATAATAAGCTATTCTCATCTTCCTAGAATAAATTCCATTTGTTTTTGATATATTATCCTTTTAATATGGTGCTATTTGTCTATTTTATATAAATTTTCATATTCACTGGCATAGAGTTATTCTAATATTTATTATCCTTTTAGTGTCCGTGGAATTTGTAGCATATCCCTTATTTCTTTGCTATTGGTAGTTTGTGTCTTCTGTATTTCTATTTGTTTCTCATTCATCAGTGTGGTAAGAGGATTTTCAATTGTACTGATCTTTTCAAATAGCCAGCTTTTGCTTTATTTTTTCTTTATTTGTTACCATTTTTCTACTTAATAGGTTTCTATTATCTGTATTGTCCTTTTTCTTGTGCTAGTCTTTGACTGTAATTTGCATTTTCTTTACTTGTTTCATGAAGTAAAAATTTATTTACTTAAGACTTTTTCTTCTAATATAGGCTCTAAATCAAGCTTGTCCAACCTGTGGCCCATGGGTTACATGTGTCCCAGGATGGCTTTGAATGTGGCCCAATACAAATTCATAAACTTTCTTAGAATATTATAAAAAAAATTTGTGTTATTTTTAGCTCATCAGCAATCATTGTTAGTATATTTTATGTGTGGCCCAAGACAATTTTTTTCTTTTTCCAGTGTGGCCCAGGGAAGCAAAAAAATTAGACACCCCTGCTCTAAATTTTTATTTAAGCCTTACGAATATGTCAAATGTTTGTATGTTGGTCTTCCTTTCCCTTCAATTCAAAAAAAAATCTCAAAATTTCTTGTGATTTCTTCTTTGAGCCAAGAGTTCCTTATAGGTATGTTGTTTAATTTGAAGAATTGAGGTTTTTACATATATCTTTTTATTATTGATGTTGGTTTATTCATATTTTATTTAGACATCATATTTTATTTCAAGCCTATTAAATTGATTGGGACTTAATTTATGTCCATAATAAGGTATATGTTATAGTATTTTTTGAGTATTTTTGAAAAAAGAATGTGTAGTTGGCTGTTGTTGGGTGAAGTGTTGTATAAATGTAAACTTGGTCAAGTTGGTTAATTGTATTATTCAAGTGCTGTCCATCATTATTTATTTCTGTCCAGTTATTCTATCAACTACTTAAAAAAGAGTTTTGAAATCTTGAAAAATTTGCCTTTTCTATCTAATTTTCTTTATGTATTTTGAAACTTTCTTGTTATGTATATATTTATTTAAGAATGTTACATCCTACTAATGAATTTTGTACTTTATCCTCATGAGATGAACTTTAGTAGCATTCCTTTTTATGAAGTCTTTTTTTGATAATAATGCAGCTATTCCAACCTTCCCTTGATGAATGTTCACGTGATATATTTTTCACCCTTTTAAAATCATATCTTTTTGTTTTTTATATTAATAGAGTGTTTTGTGGATTACTTTTTTTTATATTTTGACAATATTTGTCTCTTAGTAGAAGCATTTAAATTATATACATTTAAAGTAAACATTAATGTGAGTGGATTTAAAGCTACTATATTATGGTTTTGCTTTATTTTTGTAACATATTTTCATTGTTTCTTTAATTCCTTATTTCTGCCTATTTTCTGGAGTATTTGAGTATTTAAAAAGTAATTGTAATTCATTTCCATTATTGATAGTTTGGTTATATTACATTATTTTATTTCATAGTGGTTGCCGTAAGTTTATAGCTTCAAGTATGACAGTCTATTTTCAAATACTATTGTGCCACTTTAAGTAGACAATAAGAATATTAAACAGTATATATTTTCATTTCTACTCTTCTCATTTGCCTTATATGTTCATTTGTTGTCAAGTATTTTGCTTCAATGTAAATTTTAAAATTACACATTGTTACTTTTGTTTACAAGCTCCTTAATTTTAAAGACATTAAGATACGAGGAAATATCCACATATTTGCCATTCTCTATTTACTTTCAGTGGACTCAAATTTTCATCTGATATCGTTTTTTCTTCTGCCCAAAGAAAGTTAATAACAATTTTTATACGACAGATCTGCTTTGACTTTTGAGATACATTTTTTTGAGTATAAATTTCTAGGATGAAAGTCATTTTTTCTCACCTTTTCCCATTTGTTTTTTAAATGAGTACTTTCTGTGGAGAAGTCGGCTGTCATACTGATCTCTCCAACTTCTGTGTCTTTGATCTCTGTCTGCTGTTAAGATTTTTTTTTCTTTTTCAATGCTTTTCAAAAATTTGACTATGATGTGCATTGATGCGCTTTTCATTATATTTATTCTCATTGGGTTTACTGAATTTCTTTTATTTGTTAGTTCACAGTTTTCATCAAATCAATGTATTCTTAGGCTAATATTTTTTCAAGCATTTTTTCTCCCATTTAATCCTTATTCTCATTATTACCATGTTTTCAAGCACACTGATCTTTTATTTCTGGTTTTTTATTTCTGGTATTTTTATTTCTGGTTTTCTAGTTATTTATAGCAGTAGAACCATCCCCATAGAATGAGTTATGGGTAGAAGTGGAACTACTCTTGAACTCATTAAAAAAAAATAATTTTGCAGATATGAATGTAAGGAAGCAGATAACATGAAAAAGGAAAGACAATATAATACCTTCAAACGAAAACAATAATTCCTCCAGCAAAAGATCCCACTCAAAAAGAAACCTATATGACCCCCCAAAAAATTCACAATTATGATACTAAAGAAGCTCAGTGACAAGAGAATTCCAAAAAGCTATAAAATAAAATTTAAAAAAAATTCAGAATATAAATGAGAAACTTAACAAAGATATGTTATTTAAAAAATGGAAATTTTATAACTAAAGAATTCATGGAATAAATACAGGATATATTATAATACTTCAACAATAGACTAGATGAAGCAGAGGAAAGAATCTTGGAACTTATACATAGGTCTTTTGAAATAACCCAGTCAGAAAATGATACAAATTAAAAATTAAAAAGGAACAAACAGTCTTTGAGATATATGGAACACCATAAAGAGACTAAATATATAAATTATCTGTTTCATTTAAGGCAAAGAGAGGATGAAAGAATTTGAAAACCTATTTAACAAAATAATAGATGAAAAGTTCCCAAGTCTAGCATGAGATTTAGACATTAGATACAGTAGGCCCAGTGATTCCTGGATTCAATTCAAAAATTTTTTCTCTACAGCATATTGTAGTCAAACTGTCTGTGGTCAATAACAAACTAAAAAATTCTGAAAACAGCAAAAGAAAAGTGTCTAGTTACCTATAAAAGGGTCTCCATTAGACTAACAGAGGATTTCTCAGCAGAAATTTTACAGACCAGAAGAGAATTGGATGATACATTCAAATTGCCAAAAAAACCCCGAAAATCCTGCCATTCACGGATACTTGATCCACAGAAACCTTCCTTCGGAAAAGAAGAAATAAATTATTTCCCAGACAAGCAGATGATGAGGGAATTTATTATTACTAAATAGGCCTTGCAAGAAAGGCCCAAGGGAGCCCTAAACCTGGGCATGAAAGGATGACATTTACCATTATGAAAACACATGAAAGTATAAAACCTACTGATAAACACACAAATGTGGAAAAGTATCAAATAATACTACCACAGAAAATCAGCAAACCACAAGGACTAACAATAAAGGAAAAAGAAAGGAACAAGAACATGTAAATAGCAACTGGAAAACAAATAAGAATATGATAGAAACAAACCTCCCATATTAATAATAACCTTGAATGTAAAAAGAATAGATTATCTATTCAAAACATATAGTCTGGCTGAATGGATTAAAAAATATGACCCAACTATATGCTGCCTAAAAGAAACACACTTTACCTGTAAATATACATATATACTGAACATAAAAAGATGAAAAATGATATTCTGCACAAACAAAAGCCAGAAGGAAACCGGAGTAGGTATTATGATATCAGATAAAACAGACTTTGAGTCAAAAATGGTATTTAAAAAAATGAAGGTTATTCTATAATGATAAATAGATTAATCCAAAAAGAAGATATAACAACTTTAAATATATATGCACCCAATACTGGAGAACCCAGATTCATAAAGCAAACATGACTATAATAGATCTAAAGAAACAGATGACTGTTAATAGAATAATGGTGGGGAAACCAGTACCACATTCTCAGCATTAGAAAAATCATATAGAGAGAAAATAAACAAAGAAACTTTGGACTTAAGCTGGATTTTCGACTAAATGTACCTGAGCCATTTACAACATTTTTTATTAAATAACTGCAGAATACACATTCTTCTCATCAGCAGATGGGACATTCTCTAGCACTGGCCATATGTTAGTCCACAAAACAAGCCTCAACAAATTTTTAAGAATCAAAATCATATCAAGTACCTTCTTAGACCAAATAGAATAAAAGTGGAAATCAACAGCCAAAGGAACTTTGGAAATTACATAAATACAAGGAAATTAAACAAAATATTTCTGAATAATCATTGACACATAAAAAATTCAAGATAGAAATAAAAAAATTCTTGAAACAAATGAAAATAACAATGCAACATACCAAACTCTGTGAGACACAGCAAAAACAGTGATAAGCGGGGAATTAATAGCAATAGGCATCTATATCAAAAAACTGGAAAGATTTCAAACAAACAATGTAATGATACACGTCAAGCAAATATAAAAGCAAAAAGCAAAAACAAAAAAACACAAAAACAAAAACAAAAAAACACCCAAAGCCCAAAGTAGCAGAAGAAAAGAAATAAAGATCAGAGTAGAACTAAACAAAATAGACTTAAAAGCAATATAAGGAATACATGAACTGAAAAGTTGGTTCTTTGAATAGATAAACAAAATTAATAAACCAGAAGCTAGACTAAACAAGAGAAGAGAGAAGATACACATAAACAGAATCAGAAATAAAAAAGGAGACATTACAACTGATATTACAGAAACACAAATGATTATTAGAGACTATTATGAACAACTGTATACTAACAAACTGGAAAATCTAGAGGAAACGGCTAAATTCATGGCAACAAACAACCTACCAAGACTGAATTAGGAAGAAATAGAAAACCTAACAGACCAATAATGAGTAGTCAGGTTGAGTCAATAATATAAAGCCTGCCAATAAAAAAAAGCTCAGTACTTGGTAGATTAATGGCAGAATACTACTAAACATATAAAGAAAGGCTAATACTAATCCTCTTGAAACTATTCCAAAAAATTAAAAAGTAGGAAATTCTCTTTAACTCATTCTATGAGGCCAGCGTTACCCTGGCCTCAACCGGATTACAAAGACACAACCAAAAAAAAAAAAAAACCATTGCAATGCAATATCCCTGATGAACGTAGATGCAAAAATCCTCGATAAAATACTAGCAAACTGAATTCAACAGCACATTGAAAAGATAATATAGCATGATCAAGTGGGATCTATACAAAGGATACAAGGATGTTTCAACATATGCAAATCAATAAATATCATATATTACATCAACAGAATAAAGGACAGAAACCACAAGATCATTTCAATAGACACAGAAAAAAACTGATAACATTTAATACCCCTTCATGATAAAAAGTGTCAACAAACTAGGCATAGAAGGAACATACATCAAAATAATAAAGTCTGTAAAAGACAAACCCACAGGTGAGATCATACTAGAAAAAAAAAGTTGAAAGTCTTTCCCCTAAGAACAGCTAAAAGACAAGGATGCCCCCTCTTTCACCACTTTTATTCAACATAGTACTGAAACTCCTATCCAGAGCAATTAGGTAAGTTAAAGAAATAAAAGGAATTCACATTTGAAAAGTGGAACTGAAATTGTTGCTCTTTACAGATAGCATGACCTTATGTTTAAACAAACAGACAAACAAAAGACTCCACCAAAAAAACTTTTAGAACTGATAAACTAAGTAAATTTGCAAGATACAATGTTGACATACAAACATTGGCACAGTTTTTGTAAAACCATAATGAAATAACAGAAAAAGAAATAGAGAAAGGAATCTCATTTACAATTGCTATGTGAAAAATAAAACACCTATGGATAAATTTAACCAAAGAGGTAAAAGATCTCTACAAGGAAAACTACAGAACAGTGATGAAAGATATTTTATAAAACATAGACAAATGGATTGGGCATGGTGGCTCATGCCTGTAATCCCAGCATTTTGGGAGGCTGAGGCAGGTGGATCACGTGAGGTCAGGAGTTCAAGACCAGCCTGGCCAACATAGGGAAACCCCATCTCTACTAAAAATACAAATATTAGCCAGCCATGGTGGCTCACACCTGTAGTCCCAGCTCCTCGGGAGACTGAGGCAAGAGAAAGAGAATCACTTGAATGCAGGAAGCGGATGTTGCAGTGAGCTGAGATCATGCCACTGCACTCCAGCCTGGTCAACAGAGTGAGACTCCATCTCAAAAAAAAAAAAAAAAAAAAAAAAAGGAAACCATAGAAAAATGGAAAGACATCCTATACTCATGGATCAAAAGAATTAATATCATTAAAATGACTATACTTCTGAATGCACTCTACAGATTTAATGCAATTCCTATCATAATACCAACATCATTTTTCACAGGAATATAAAAATTATACCTGAAATTTATATGGAACCAAAAAGAGGCTGAATAAGAAAAGCTATCCAGAGCAAAAAGAACAAAGCTGGAGGCATCACAGTAAGTGATTTCAAAACACAGTACAAGACTATAGTAACCAAAACAGCATGTTATTGGTATAAAAACAGACACATGGATCAATAGAACAGAGTCAGAAATAAATACAAATATTTATAACTGACCTTAACAAAGCTGCTAAAAACATACTTTGGGGAAAGGACACCCTCTTCAGTAAATGGTGCTGGGAAAACTGAATAACCATATGTAGAAGAATAAAACGACTCCTATCTCTCACTATATGCAAAAGTCAACTCAAGGTCGATTAAAAACCTAAATGTAAGACCAAAGACTACACATAAAAGTGGTAGACATTCAAGATGATGGATACCCAACAGACTCTGACTTAAATGTTATACATTTAAGTCATTTGTTACATTCTATGCATGTAACAAACACTCACATGTACTGCATAAATCTGTAAAATATTACTTATTAATAGAAGAAAAAAATTGTCTTTTTTCTATCTCCTTCTACTGAAGAGGTCCAGATGTAACGACATATCATAGATACAAGAATACCAGTACCCAGAATTGTGCTCCAAATGCTGCTAACCACTAAAATGAACCAGAACTTCTTGGAGCAATGACTGATTTCATAAATGAGACAGGAAAAGTTAAAAGTAAGCCTAGAAATTTTTGCTACACTGAAAAGAGGAAAAAAAGCTAAAATATTGATGAAGGTGTATCAAAATTTTACAGATGTCTATACAGCTTAGGTAGACAGTATTTGAACAATTTGAGTATCAAAAAAATGAGAGTTAAAGTTTTTATAAATTGTGTAGAAAGAAAAAGAATCCTTGAAACTATAATTATTCATAAAATTGTAAAGAGATGAAAATGCTTTTTTTAAAACAGTTATTTTTAATTATTATGGAAAAAACTAGATAAAATATTGAAGGAACCATAGAATTAGAATATTATCAAATTGCAATTACTTTTATAATAATTATAATCCTCCAGGTAAGAAACATTAATGGATCATTTGGTGAAAATTAAGATGTGTGTTTGTGTGAATTTACGGAAAAGTAATTAATTACAAAGGAAAAATCAATGCTAGTATAAAATGGAAAACAATATGATGAAACCATCTTAACTGATCAGATTTAAGATCAAAGAGCTTAACTCCAAGGAACCACTTGGAAAGCAACAGCTGTAATGGTAAAATATCTGACCAGAGAATTAGCAGCTTCTCAGTCTTAGAAAGTCAGAATTTGATACTTAAGTTCTGTGTAGTTGGCACATCTTGGCAAGCATTTCGGGAACTCCAGTGAAATAAGGGCAGGCCAATGTTTCAGGAGTAAGGGCCTTTCTCACAATGTGGAGCTACATTGTAGGTATAATACAGCAAATACAGATTTACCCTAATAAATTCTGAAACAAAGCCTTCACAATGTAAAGGAAATTCACCAAGAATTTAACTTCCAGGTAGAAAAATTCTACTCTTAAGATGAAGATAAAATCAAAACTTCTTACAACATATTATCTATAATATTTGGCATATAATTAAAACTTACTAGATATATGAGGAAGCAGAAAAACGTAATCCACATCAAAGAAGAAAACAAATGAATAGAAAGAGATACTCAGATACCATGTTTGTTGAAATTGATAGACAAAGACATCAACATAACCATGATTAAAATATGCTAAATAATGTATCAGTAAATGAACACAATGAACATTATAGTGAAAACATATGGAATTTCAGGAGAGAGATTAAATATCTTTAAAAACTACCAAACAAATCTTAAAACTAAAAAGGAAAACTATTTAAAATAAAATTATTAAATGGGATTGATGGCAGATAGGGCATCTCGGAGAAAAGAATCTGTATTCTTAGAGACTAGTTAATTGTTTAATCTGAAGTACCACATGATGGTTAATTTAAGTATCAACTTGGCTGGACTTGGGGATACCTAAGTAGCTGGTAAAGCATTATTTCTGGGTGTGTCTATGACCATGTTACCAGAGGAATCTAGCGTTTGAGTTGGTGGACCAAGCGGAGAAGTTCCACCCTTAATGAAGGTAGGCACAATGCAATTGACTGAGAGCCTGGATGGAACGCAAAGTCAGAAGGAAGGTGAATTTTCTCTCTCTGTCTTCTGGAACTAGGACACCCTTCTCCTGCCCTTGTACATCAGAACTCCAGGATTTCTGGCCTTTGAACTCCGAGACTTGCATCAGCAACACCCAGGATTCTCAGGCCTTGGGCTTTGGAATGAGAGTTATACCATCAGTTCCACTGGTTCTGAGGCCTTCGAACTAAGACCAAGCCACACTACTGGCCTCATTTTTTTTCCAGCTTGCAGACAGCTTATCATAGGACTTCCCAGCCTTCATAATTATGTGATCTAATTTTCCTAATAAGTCCTCTCTTTATCTATCTATCTATCTATCTATCTATCTATCTATCTATCTATCTATCTATCTTATTGGTTCTGTCTCTCTGGAGAACCCTAATATAAATTTTGATACCAGAAGTGGTTCTAGAAGAACCTAATTTTAAGAGTGAGTTTTTGCAATTCATTTTGGTGTTTCCTGAGTTTATTTTCTAATCTTATTAGACTTTAAAATGCAAAAAAAAATCTACTTCCAATGGTTCTGATAATCTGTGGCATGCCTGTTAATAGAAATACACAAAATACCTGCATCGGATACCTAAAAACCACTTGTAAGTGGCAAGGAATTTGATGACTCTGTAAATGGAACTTTCAAACATTTATGAAAAACTAAGGAATATAATGATTTTAGTTGTTTCTAATGTCGTTCCACAAAGTAATGAAAAAAAAAGGGCAGCTCAGATAATCAAATTTCCCATCACATCAATAGCCTAAAGGCTTCTATGTGTGTCCTAAGAGAGAATCTCTTTTCCTGTAGCCACAGGGTCAAAATAAGCCCTAATCATGCAATTGGCAGAATTACAATGAAAATTAAGCTCTTAGCCTAGCAAGTGTCTACTATTCAAGACAGGGCATTGGTTGGAAAAAAAAATGTTATAAGTTGGAATGAGGAGATGTGAAAACACCCTGATGAAGCTTGGAACATTAAACTCCTAAATACTGATGGCTTTTTTTTTTTTTAACCAGTGAAAGTGGCCTCCCTACCCACAGCAGGAATAACTTCTGCATACACAATGATATCAGCCTTTCCACATCTGTCTTTTGGGATTATACCTGTATTGCCTGAGGAAATAGTAAGGGCCTCCCCTAAGGCAGTTGTCAAGAAAGATAATGCTGATTTTCCTCAGGACCCACTCACATCCCTGTTTGCTTCTCTACCTATAACTAGATTCAAGTCCCAGCAGGCTCCTAAAAGTGAAATACAAAGTGTGACTTATGAAGAAGTGCGTAACACTTGAAAATAAACACTTGAGTTTTCTAATTTATGCAAGCAGAAATATGGGGAACATGTGTGGAAATGGATATTACAAGTGTGAAATAATAGTGGAAGGAACATAAAGTTGGACCAGGCTGAATTAATTGAAATGGGCCCACTAAGCAAGAATTCTGCATTTAATGTTGCAGCTCAAGTCATTAGAAAAGATGCTAACAGTTTATTTGTTTGGTTGGTTGGTTAATTGGCTAAAACATGGATGAAAAGATGACCTACTATTAGCAAGGTGAAGATACACAGTCTCCTTTGATTTAACATAGGGAAAGAGATTTAAAAGGCTTAGGGAGATTGGAATGAAAGAATAAACTTTTAACTTAAAACCTAGTTACCCACCCTGGGAAGCTCCAAAAGGCATACTTTTCACCAATACTTAAAAAATTAGATTTCTGAGGGGAACCCCAGAACTCTATGATTGCTATTCTCCTTAGGCCAGAGTTACAGTGAGAACTGAAGTCACTCAATTGGAAAACTTAAATGCAATGTGAATAACTGTATACCAGGGTGTCAGCAACCAAGTGGCATCCTGCCAAATGCAAGGTGGGCATAGTTAGCATAATGAACAGCAGAGGCAAAGCCACAATTAGAAAAGATTGACTCATAGACTTCTGGCATTGGCAAGTTACTCACAGTGCTCCTAAATAGTGAAATAGATAGAAAACCCATTAAATCCTTACCTGATCTGTGTAAGCAGCAACCTTTAAGTCAAATGAACAAAAGTCTAACTCAAATCATAAAAATGAAGAATCATAGCCCCTCAAACAATCCCCTGACTTGAGCAAGTTTTCCAAGCCACAATCTCTTTAATGAAGAAGAGGGTGAGTCCCCTAGAGGAAGAAATTTTTGATAGTACACAAGTCAGAATAGGGGACTATAAAGGGCAGGTGATCAATGGAGTTTTAGCCCAGGTATGACTCACTGTGTGTACAATGTTTATTTAACTAATTTCAAAATGCATAATTGTGATAGACCTACTAAGCAGCTGTCAGTGGTCCTACAATTGTTCCCTAACCTGTGGGATGAGGGTTAGTATGTTGTGAAAAGCCAAATAGAAGCCATTAGAGCTTCCGCTACCTAGTAAAATAGGAAATCAAAAGCAATACTGCATTCCTGGAAAGATTGCAGAGATTAGTGCTACCATCAAGAACTTGAAAGGTACAGGGATTGGGATTCCCACCACTTCTCCATTCCATTTCCTATTTGGCTTGTGCCAAAGACAGATGGATTCTGAAGAATGGCATGATTATCAAGAGTTTAACCAAGTAATGACTCTAATTGCAGCTCTGTACCAGTTGTGGTTTCATTGCTTGAGCAAATTAACATATCTTTTGGTACCTGGAATGCAATTATTGGTCTGGCAAATGTTTTGTTTTTTTGTTTGTTTGTTTGTTTTTTCCTCCATACCTGTCTGTAAGGTCCACCAGAAGCAGTTTTCTTTCATCTGGCATGGCCAGCAATACCCCTCCACTGTCCTCCCCCAGAGGTATATTAACTCTCCAGCCCTATTATAATTTAGTTAACAGGGATCTTGATCATTTTTTCCCTTCCACAGGATTTCACACTAGTTCATTACATTGATGCCATCAGGCTGATTGAACAAAATGAGCAAAAAGTAACAATCACTATGGACTTTAACTAGTAATACATTTGCATGTCAGAGGCTGGGAAAAAAAAATCTGACTAAAATTCAGGGGCTATCAATTTCACTGAAATTTCTAGGAGTTCAGTGGTGTGGGGCATGCCACCTGAGAAGGTATATATATTCTAAGGTGAAGGTTAAGTTGTTACATTTGGCCCCTTCTACAACCAAGTAAGAGGCATCTGCCTAGTGGGCCTATTTGGATTTTGGAGGCAACATATTTCTCCTTTGTGTGTGTTGCTCTGGCCCATTTACTGACTGAGCAGAAGAACTGCCAGTTTTGGCTAGAGTACAGAACAGAAGAGGGCTCTGCAACAGGTCCAGGTTGCTGTGCAAGCTGCTCTGCCATTTGGGCCATGTGATCCAGCAGATTCAGTGATGTTTTAAGTATCACTGGCAGATAAGGATGCCGTTTGGACCCTTTAGCAAGTCTCTATAGATAAATTGCAGGACAGGCCTCTAGGATTTTGGAGCAAGGCCCTCATTATTTGCCAGTAACTACTCTCCTTTTGAGAGGCAGGGCCTCAGTAGAAACTAAACACTTAACCAGGGACCACCAGGTTACCAGGCAACCTGAGTTGCCTGTCATAAACTGAGTGTTATGTGACTCACCAAGCCATAAACGTGGGTGTGCACAGTATCATTTAATCATCAAATGTAAATGGCATATATGTGATTGGGTCTGAGCAGGTCCTGAAGATACAAGTAAGTTATATGAAGAAATGGCCCAAATGCCAATGGTTCCTACCCAAACTACACTACCTTCTCTCCCAGCCTGCACCTAGGCCTTATAGGGAGTATCCTATGATCAGATGACAGAGGAAGAAAAGACTAAGGCCTAGTTTACGCATGGTTCTTTACAGTGTTCAGGCACCACCCAAAAATGGACAGCTGCAGCACTACAGCCTCTTTCTGGGACCTCTCTGAAGGACAATGGTGAAAGAGAATCTTTTCAGTGGATAGGAGGTCTTTGGGCAGTGCCCCTGGCTGTGTACCTTGCTTGGAAGGAAGCATGGCCAGATATGTGATTATATACCAATTCATGGGTTGTAACCAATGGTTTAGCTAGATCATCAGGAATTTGGAACAAATATAATTAGAAAATTGTTGACAAAGAAATCTGAGAAGAGCTCGCTGTCTTTACCCTACTGGTTTTGTCTTTCTGGAGAGCCTTGACCAATAAACACAAATAGAAAAGTTGAAAGAAATGTACAGAGCCCGAATGAATTAGAGGATAATAACAAGAAGCCTAAAGTACATGATTTCCAAAAAGGAGGGGAGAAAATGGGGAAAATATTAACACTGGCTAAAATTTTCAAAAATTTTTAAAAATGTTTACTCACACATTTAAGAAAAAAGAAAACTCAATTATATAAATAAAATAAAAACCATGTGAGGGTCACTACGTAGTCAAACTACTAATAATAAGACATAAAGAAACTTGCATGGGGTTCACTATTTATCATTTTGGGGGGAGTATCACAGGAAGAGCACAGTTACACCACTTTTGACTGTATGTGTAGCAGGTCACAACCTACTCTTGTGTGTTTAGATGTGTATGGAATACCTGTGTATGTTAGTGAAAGCTGTTTACTGTAAAAAAAGGGAAAACAAGATTCCTTACATCTGGGCCCTCTACTGATCACTAAAGAAGTTCCTGTCACCTGCTCTCTCCGCTGCTTGCATCTGTCTACTTGGCTAACTTTTAACATGTATTTTTTTAGGTTATGTAAATTCTTAACTGGCTTGTCTCATTGAGATTGTATGCATCATTATATGTGACATTATTGTAACTACTGTGTGATCAGTACAATTTCTATAAGAAATACTGTTTTAAAAATATAAGTAAGTAACATGCTGATGAGTGACCTATATCCCACGTTAGTGGGCGGGGTGGTCACTTTATTTATACAATCTTTAAAACAACTATATATATATAAATATAAATATATAAATATATATATATATATTTTTTTTTTTTTTTTGAGATGGAGTTTCACTCTTGTTGCCCGGGCTGGAGTGCAATGGCGCCATCTCAGCTCACTGCAACCTCCACTTCCTGGGTTCAAGCAATTCTCCTGTCTCAGCCTCCCGAGTAGCTGGGATTACAGGTGCCTGCCACAGTGCTTGGCTAATTTTTCTTTTTTTTTTTTTTGTATTTTTAATAGAGAAACGGTTTCACCGTGTTGGCCAGGCTGGTCTCGAACTCCTGACCTCAGGTGATCCACCCTCCTTGGCCTCCCAAAGTTCTGGGATTACAGGCGTGAGGCACCTTGCCCACTCAAAACAAGTATATTTTTAATGAGTTAAATTGAATAAAGGCACAATTAAAAACTGTCAAAAAAAACTGTCAAAAAATAAAACAAATAAAAATTGTCAAATAGAAGAAAGCATCTTAAAGGAGCCAGTAAAAAACAAGTAAGATAATGCATGCAGTGAAAAAACAATAAACATTTCTCACCAGAAGTAATGAAAAGCAGAAAGCAATGAAATGATATATTAAAAGTACTTTCAAAAATGAGAAACAAACCCATCTACCTTGAATATTTTAATAGTAAAAGTATCCTTCAAAATGAAGGTGACATAGAAAAACTTTAGATTAAAAAGCCCACAAGAATATGTTACTAACTGACCAGCAATCTAAGAGCCACTACAGGAAGTTAATCAGGTTGAAGAAAGTGAGACTGAAAACAATTCTGACCTATAAAGGTCTTGCATTTTCAGTGAAGTGGTAGGTATTAATTCAAGATAGATTAAAAGTTAAGGAAGCATATTATAATTTCTAAAATAAACATGATAAGACTAACTGAAAGAGTTAATAAAATTCCATTTAGGAGGTAAAATGGAACGATCAAAATAGTCTATTATTTTAAAATAAAGCAAAATAAGGAGGAAAAATGAGACAAAGTACAGAGCTAAAAAATAGAAGACAAATAACAAGAGAGTCCAATCAAACTCAAACATATCGACAATTATGTTATTATAAGTAGACTTACTGATCCAATTAGGAGTCAGAGATTCTCAAATTGAATAAATAAGGCAAACTCATTTAAAGGCAGTTTACAAGAGATGCATTTTAACTTTGCAAACACAGGAAAGTTGAAAGTAAAAACATGAGAAAAGACATACTATGTAAATACAGAGCGTAATAAAGCTGATATTGCTGTGCTAATACCAGACAAAGTACGTTTCAAGACATGGATTAATATCAGATATTAGGACCATCTTAATGATATAAGTCCATTTAACGAAAGGGTCTAAAAATATTAAATTTCGTGTGTACTGAATAACAGAGCTTCAACAAAACATGAAGCAATAACAGGCAGAACTAAAAGGGAAAACTGAATAAATCCACAATTGTTTGAGGAACACACTATACAATTTTATTTACATAACTTCTAGAACATCAAATATTTATTTAATCTGAGGGAAATCCCAATAGTGGTTGCTCTTGATAGGGGTTTGACTCTAAAGGGACAGATAATATTTTCTCAGGGTAATGCAAATTTTGTTTGGTTTTGATTGGGATGGTGATTTTGCGGGTCTACAAATTTGTCAAGCACCTCAGGCTATACATTTATCTGTGCATTTTATAGCATGAAAATTCTATCTCAACTAAACCTCAAATCACTACCCAGTGTTCTATATAATACCATTTTGTCACTCACCACATCCAATATTGGATTGTCTATATATTTGTATGTATTATTTCTTCTGTTGAAATTTTAGAATCCTGCCTGAGTTACTTCTTTACTTTCACAATTCTGCAGTGCCTTGCCTGATTTAGAGAATAAGTATCAATTAAGCAAATAAAAATAAACTATAAATATTAAATTAAACATTTGCAATATCATCAACTTTATTTTGTGTTTTAGAGTGAGGTTGGCAAACACTGGTCTAGGGGCTAAACTCAGCCCACTGACTGTTTTTGGATGACCCACAAGCTGAGTGTGGTTTTTTACATTTTAAATTATTGTGAAAAAAATCAAAAGAGGAAAGTATTGTATGATGTGAAAAATTATATGAAATTCCTACTTACGTCTATAAATAGTATTTTATTAGAACACAGTATAGTTGAAAATAAGCAGATGAAAGAAGTTATACTATGCCAACTCTGAGCATGATAAGGCTGATATGGTTATACCAGTATCACATAAATATAGGGAAGTTATAAAGGTAAAAGTTGAAAGTTCTGCTGACAGTGGTGGGATAGAGCCTAGGAATCTGGATGGTAGCAAGCCCTCAGATCCTCTGTAAATAAAGAAGAAAAAAAACTGCTGTAGAGTAATTGGAATAACAAAATAATTCTTAATTATGAGCCATAAATATAAAGAGCTATTTCATAAAATACAGTGATCGATGGTGGGAGGATCACACATGGAATTAGTAGGAGGAATATAAGTGATCATTCAGGCTACAGGAGTTGATAGAATTTGGAAGGCTCTGAGATAAGGAGATAACTGGTTTCTGCCTACAAGATTTCAGCAGCTTTGCAAAGATGAGATTTATGAATACTTTATAAATTAAAGAAATTAACTACAGCATTACTAACTGAAAGTGCCACCTACACTACTTGCACAATTTTCTATTAATAGTGCTTGACGTATGAGCTGCCAAGGCCTTGGAATAAATTATTACGGGATGAGAGCTTGCAGAGATAAGTTATTGCCTCTTCTACGCACATTACTTGTAGCAAGAAAATGCCATATTTGGAGTCAATCTTTCGTAGAGTCCAAATCTACATACAGTTACAAAGACATAAGAGCTCAGATGTACAGCCTTATTAATGTTTTATAGAAACAGGGTGGAGAAGATAAAATGGATAATAATTTAAGTGAAGAGATGGTCTTTCTGTACTTCTTGCTTCTTTTTTGAGCTCACATCTACTTCTAAAAGTACAAGCAGGTATTCCTTGCTTTAAAAGAAAGTAATTATTCTATGGCATTATTTATTAAGAAGGGAATACATTTAGTATTAATTATATGAAAGATTATTGTTGAAATATGTTGAGGTCCACATTTAATAAATTCAGATATATTTCTGCAATGTAGGGTAAACGGAGGTTTAAGATCAGGATTATCTAGCAATAATTAATGTAATGATTATAACCCAAACTGGCAAATAACAAACCCACTGGGAATTGCTTACTCAAAAGGATTTCTTTCTTTCTTTCTTTCTTTCTTTCCTGAGACAGACTATCACTCTGTTGCCCAGGCTGGAGTGCAGTGGCCCCATCTTGGCTCACTGCAACCTCCACCTCCCATATTGAAGCGATTCTCCTGCCTCAGTCTCCTGCATAGTTCTAATTAAAGGCGTGTGCCATCGTGTCTGGCTAATTTTTTTTACTTTTTTTTAGTAGAGATGGGGTTTCACCATGTTGGCCAGGTTAGTCTTGGACTCCTGGCCTCAAGTGATCTGCCTGCCTCAGCCTCCGAAAGTGCTGGGATTACAGATGTGAGCCACCACTCCTGGCCTAAAAGGACAATTTATGACTAGAGTAGAAAATAAGGGTAATTCATAGTTCATGAGGGCCTCATGTGGCCAGGACTCAGGAAAATAAGTGGAACTGCCGATATGATTGTCATCAGTGTTTTCTCTCCAATTATTACCTGGGCCTGTTCAGTCTTACTGATGACCAGCTTCCTCTGGGAGATGAAAAAACCTGCCTTTAGCTTTCAAGTTTAGACTCCTTTATTGTAGAGGGGTGTCATAATAGAGATTAAATGTCTAGAATCCTTGCTCAGGAACTATTTGGCCTATACCATCCCTAGTCTAACCTCAACAGGTTTCACATCCCTTCTACTGTGTCCAGATGGAGAGGTCTTACTGTTCGAATTTGACAGGAACTCACCATTTAAACCAGAACAAATTTACAAAGCATTGGCTGTCTAAATAAGGTTCCTTCATCCATAAACTAAGAGTATTTGATGGTCCTGTGTGAAATAATAATATATATACATACATATTGGTCTCTGCCCCCAGTCCTTGGCACAGAGCTCCTAAAACTTATAATTTTCTGAATGATAGACGTGCTAAGCAGGATCTTTTTATCTAATGTTTGGTCTTTAAACCCCAATTTCCTGCACAGAGCTTCTGAGTCCCTTGGAATTTCCTGGATAATAAGAGCATATCTTTGTCAAATGAAGCAAATCTTGGTGGGCTCTTGGATGGGGGTTTGTTACCAGAAAGACCAAGCCATAATGAGAAGCTTGGAGCTCCCCATTCTCTGGAGAGGGGAGAATGACTAGAAAAGTAGTCAATCATGCCTATGTGATGAAGCCTCAAAAAAATCTTTGAAACATGGTGTTCAGAGAGTTTCTAGGTTGACAAAGACATCTGCATGACAGAAGAGTGACTCACCCCAACCACATGGGAACAGAAGCTCCCGTGTTTGGGACCCTTTCATACTGTGTCCTATGTATTTCTTCATCTGACTATTCATCTGTAGCCTTTATTATATCCTTCTTTATTAAACTAGTAAACATTTCACTGAGTTCTGGGAGCCATCATGCCAAATCAGTCAAACTCAAGAAGATAGTTTTGAGAACTCCAATTTATAGCTGATAGGTCAAAAGTATAGGTGACAAATATCTCCATGTCAGAACTGAATTATAGGACACATAGCTGGTATCTGCTGGAGACTCTGCTGTCAGAAGCATTGTGCTGAGTGGTGTGTGATAATAAGAAAAGTACTTTGCTCTTTTCTCTATCTCTGTAACCCCTAGTTATGACTTTAGAGGATTCTTTAGCAGAAAAATAAAATTATGCATGTTTACTGAATACTTGTAATTTTTTGGTGCTAATCATATGAACTTCACTTCAATATTTAGAAAATTTCTTTCTTTGTGGTTCTTGTTGGGACGCTAAACTCCTTCATGCACTATAGAAGTTAAAAAATTGCTAAATTCTTACAGTTGGAGTTTCCATAATACATATAATGTAGGTGGACCAATAAGGAGAATCCACCAAGGACTGTGCATCACAATGTAGAGTTATGAATAGAAACAGAGTAAACTCATTTTGGTGGTGGGCCATGGTAGCTAGCTGCTTCAGAATGAACTTATTCCAGCTAATGATGGCATCTGTGGCAGTATTCAGTATCTGTTATACTGTGTCTTCCCTGACCGAGTTTAATCATCCTAGTTATTACCATGGTTTTGGCTTCCACTTGTGTCAAAGCCTGACTCTTCTACCTTCCTAGTACCATCTTTTCAATGCCCTTCAATGGAAACATGTAAACTCAAAGCATTTTTAGTAAATTTCTTTGCTGCTTAGGCAGAAAAGATTTTGATCCATTTGCATTGGTTTCTTTTGCTTACGTATTAGAATTCTAGATATATATTGAGAAAGTGCTCATAAAATGTCATTTATTAATGTTGATTGTATGCCTTTTATTTATAGCCCTCAATCCACCAAACTAGAAAGACATTGAGAAAATAACAAGAAGATGAGCTTAAGTCCATATTAAACTAACATCTAGATGTGTTTGTCAGGATTCATTGAAAGCAGCACTAAATATTTATGCATTTAACTTGATGTGCAATTTACCTCAAAAACAACAATGACAAAATCACTAAAAATAAATATTGAACTCTAGTTAATAATATGCATGTTGAAGTATGTGTAAATGATACGGACAGGAGGCAGGGAAATACTGGGTAGAAGAGGGTGGACCCCAGCGAGGGCCACACCCTCAATCCTGGGACCAAGGCCCAAAGTGAGAGCATGAATTCTTGTTTTCCCACTTGAATGCTGTTTTTGGCCTGCCCTTCCCCCATCCTGTACCCATAAAAACTCCAGGCTCTACTGGCAGAGTGATGGAGTGGCAGAGAAGAAGAGAAGAGAAAAAGCAGCCAGATGTCAGAGAGAAGCAGCTTGACTTCAGGGGGACAGCTTGATGGCAGGAATTTGGGGAAGAGTTTGGTGGGGGATGGCCAAACTGCAGGGGGAGACCACTTTCCCACTCCATTCCCTTTCCAGCTCTCCATCCCAGTGAGAGCCACTTTTATGAGCAATAAAATCCCCTGCATTTACCATCTTCAATTCATTTGTGCAATCTGATTCTTCCTGAACGCTGAACAAGAGCTCGGAATACAGAGAGCTGTCACACTGAACTGTTAAACACTTAGCCTTCCGTGGACAGCAAAGCTAAGAGAGTGCACTATAACACTCCCTCCAAGGCATCAGGCAACACTAGATGTTGCCGCAGGGCCGGCAAGGGGTTCCTTCTTGCCAGTGCCCAAAGGCACTCACCCCAGCTGCTGTACCCTTTCACCTGCGTGCTTCCCCTCCTGTGAGGAGCTGAGAGCTGTGGGCTGAGTAAATGAGCCACCCTGTTCACAAGTCCCATGAACAGGTCAGGGGACCTCTCTCATTTCAAAAATACATAGACTGACGTCTGTACATTTCTTTGAAATGCATCAAAAATAAAATAAATCGTTCCTTAGAGGCATGTTCAGATACATCAAGATGAAGCGATATCTGATAAAAGTAAATATATTAAATGTTAATTACACAGTTGACAGTGTATATATGAATTTTTAGTGTAAAATTATTTCAACATTTCTATATGAAAATTATTCTAATGAAATGTTAGAAAACATGAACACCTTTTTAATCAGCACAATTTAACATGAAGAATGCATTCTCAGTGAATATTTCTATGCACTTGAGAATTTAGAAAAATCTATTCTTACTAGTTGCATGATAGTATTTTACATTGCTTTAAATTAATTTAACTTCAGATATCTAGTTCAATGTATACCTTGATAATTGTTTTAGTAGGTAATCTTAAATGTGCCTTTCAGTTTTTCTATTTCACTGTGAATAGGTAGGTATTTTAAAATACAGAGGAGCAAAATTCTGAAATATAAATTATCTGTGTACTCACTACACTGAGATATTTAGGATAAATTTTTACAGATTTGTTTTAATAAATGCCCTTTTAAAAGTTGAAGAGACTAAAGCAAATATATGGGAAGCATTTATTATCTTTGTCATTTAATTGATTTGGCCAGAAACTTTGCTTCTTAACATATAAATTTATCATTTTTCATCTGAACTTTATTGTGACAAATATTTGTTTTTATCCTTCATATGTCTCATTGACCTATTCCGTGTGTATTTTGTGTTCTATTGATTTTCTCAGCTAGTAGAATATTGTACATGTAGTTTATAATATAGTATTATTGGATTGTACTGTCTCCATAGCTTAGAGGTTGAAATGTTTATTAAGTACTATTGGATAAGTACCACTATGAATAGTGCCAGAAAAAAAACATAAAGAGAAATAAAACTTACTTTAAAACATGTTAAATAGGTCATTTTGTTGAACGGCTGAGATAGATCACTTCTCTGAGCCCCAGTTTTCTAACTTTAACAGCTTTAAGAGGCTTAAAATAAAATACTTGTAGCACCTCATCTGGCACGTGCTCAGCAAATCTAAGTGGCAGTTGCTGTTGTATATTATTTTTAATTTATACATTGTTAGGATATTGGCAGACAAAAATGTACAAGAAAAGCCTTTAAAATAAGTTTTAACATTTTCTCATAAATATTTTTACATTTATATTTTTATTAAGTGCCTTTTCATTGATAATGTAATATTGGTATTTTCAGCTCAGACAAGTTCTGACTCAAAAAGAATTTTTGTTGAGTCTCGGTTAATGAAAATTTTGTTACTTAAGAATCTAAATTAATAAAACTCACCTAATGTTTTGGATTGTTTGGTAAGACATCATTCTTTTACCTCTTTACTGGACTAGTGATTCTGGTAATCCAATTATGTGTAACAAGTCATTAATGAAAGCAAAGGCTATGTTCCTCAAATTATAGATTTTTTTTTAGTTTCTTTTCAAACTAAAAGTTTTCCTTTTGTCACATAACAGCCATTACTAATCTATTCTGATATTTGTAAAATCCTCACTTTCTATCGGTTTTTTTCAATCACAAAGAACAAATTATATATTAATTTTGCTGTCCTTCTTATCTAATGGAATTTCCCTTCCAATTCACTTTATGTGAGTCATCTGACATGTGGCAAGTACCAGTCTCACAGATGGATCAGTAGTGGCAATCAAACAATTGCTGAGTTTTGCAACACAGGTGCTTGGACTGGCTTTGCTTGCCTGCCAGCAATATACAGATTTTTGGCAGACTCCTATAGTTGTAAAAAGAATCAGAGGGAGAGCACATACTCATTTAGTTGGCACTCATCCTTCTCTGAAATAGGTCCCACAGTTGAGCCAAACCCACTGCTATAATTCCCTCTTAGTTTTTGAATTACTGTTAGATTCTTGACCCATATCTGCAAGTTGAGGAAAAAACGTTGTGGTTTAATTACAAATATGTAAATTTGGAATGGAAATAATTGTGTTCTTTCATACAATATCTACTACTAGTAAAGTAGTGGGAACTGAGAAAAGTGGAAGATAGTACTTTAACTTCTTCAACCAAAATGAAATGTTTTACAACAAAAATAGAAAGATACTTATAAAAGATTTGCTTTGAGAAAAGTCATATTTTTGCTAGTAGTTTTCAAATCATACCTTTGGTTTTCTAACTATACCTTTGACCTTCCTGCTTGAAGATGTATCTAGGAAGAGTGGTTACTATTCTTATATGTGGTGGAACTGAAAATACTGTTTGTGAGCTATTTTTCAGCATTAGTCCATACAAAAGTTTGCTTGTATGAAACTAGCTGAGCTAGTTTCCAGAAATTTTTATATGAATTAAATACTGACTCACTCTTCATACCTTCTATTAGAATGTATAGATAAAGTGAAAGACTGCTCCTAGAGAGAAGCAATTGTGCCTGGTAAGTGTCATGGAAAGCTGCAGAAAGAAACTGATACATGATTACTATACAGGATGTGTAATATTTCATTAGGAAAGTATGCAGATGTTAGTAATTCAAAGGAAAACAAAATAACAGTTGGTTTTAGAAGATAGGATTTAGGTATCTTTATTGGGATTAACTAGGGAGGTGGTTGGAGAGAGATTCTGGATCAAAATTGAAGATCTAATAATTTATCTTAAGAAGTATAAGTTTTATTTTAATATAAGCAATGCAAATTATAAGCATGTCCAGAACAGAACACTTGAATTACACACTCAGCTAACAGATTTGTTCCACTTCCTGAGCTTCCCCATCTCAGCTTCCCTATCTCATCTCACCACAATATCCACCACAATATGCAGTTAATCAAACCAAAAATCTTAGTCATTCTCAAGTACTCATTTCCTTCACACTCCATATTTAATACATTAAAAATCTTTGATGATTTTACCTTCAAAGTATATTTTATTTCTCTTATCTGAAACTTAACTACTACTATTCTCTTTCAAGCCACAATTATTTAGCCCAAGTCATTTCCTATATGGACTATTTCAATAGCCTTTTTATTGGTCTCCCTGTTTCTGCTAGGGCTACCTTTCACAAGAATCTATTTGTCACATAGAGTCACAGTGATCTTTTTGAATCTATGTCAGATCATGTTATTACCATGCTCATTATCCTTCCAATATCTCTCCACTAAACTTAAAATAAAATAACAAGGCCTAATGCTCTTATAAGACCCTACATGATTCAACTTCATCTCCTGTGGATTTTCTATTTTTTCTAAATTCCAATTTTTTCTTAAAACACAATAAGCTTATTTTTGTCTCGGTGTTTTTGCACTAGCCTAGAAGGCTCTTCCTCAGATCTTTGCATGACAGTCTCATTATTGGCATCTTCATCTCAGATTTAAGTGTTATTGACTCCTGACCACTCAACCTAAGGATGTCCTCTAGGCATATGCTATCACAGTGCCTTTCTAAGTAAGCTCTTTCTCTGTGCTGCGGTCGGAAATGGAAATAAGAAATGTGAGCCAGAATGTAAAACAAGGCACAACTTTCTTTACTGAGAAAGACTTGCTGTATAAAAAAAAGGCAAATATAATATCTTTTGTGTAACAGTCATACTTCCTTTATTCATAAAATACAGAAGCCTCTATGGTGAAAATTCTACAGAGAGATACATCTATCTTGATCAGAAAACAGATCTGAGAATCTGATAAAGAACCTGACTGGGCATGTTATTCTGGTTTTTTTGCTCTTTGTTATTACTTCCCCTTATATGTTAATGGAAAAAAGAAAGGAATCTATGCGAGTAGCATGAAGGTTAAAGGAATTCTGTCTGGGTGTGGTTATGACACCAAAATTTTGGTGCCTCTTATTGAAGTGGGGAAATGACATGGGCTTCAGGCAGGCCCTCATGTCTATTTTGTTTACATTCCAACAACCTAGGGTATATATAGATTCAGATATTGATGGAAGAAAACCATAGTTATCATGTTAACATTCCATTATGTAAATTGAAGAATATAAATTGTATTTGTATTTAAGGGTCTTATTGATTATTTTTCTTTCTTGTGAAAGAACCAATGCCTTGGTTGAGATCCCAGAGTTCTGTACCACAGAGCATGGAAGAAGCATATTTCCCTGGAAATGTTACCAATTATTGGGGAACTTTAGCGAAACCCTTGCCAAATGTATAATTTTAAGTACTTCTGTCTTCATGGATCCTTCAGGATTAGTTAGCAGTAAACTGCTATTCCAGGTATTTGAAGGCATTAACATGTTGGAAGGAATTATTTAGCATTATCTATTAAAATGCTGAAAAACACCTGCCAAAAGGAACAGTATGGATATTCAGTTGTTATTGTAATTTTTCCCCTGAGAAAAATTAAACAGGTTTGGTAGCTGTTTTAAAGTTAAAATTCATTATTGTTTTTGAATAGGTAATATATACACATGCTACAAAGCATAAAAGGCACGAGAACATGAGAAATCATTCTCAGTCTTACATCT
The DNA here is from genome assembly GCF_029281585.2 of Gorilla gorilla gorilla. Taxonomy (NCBI): domain Eukaryota; kingdom Metazoa; phylum Chordata; class Mammalia; order Primates; family Hominidae; genus Gorilla; species Gorilla gorilla. The sequence goes on from NC_086017.1 coordinate 176,858,574, forward strand.
GTATCACGGCCATCCTGTTTGCTACCCACAGGTATTTGTCATTATGTTATACTTTTTAAATGGGTGCCTCTAGAGATAATCTATTCATTTTCAAGCATATATATCGTGCATATTTTTTTTAAATAGAAATCATAATACATATATAATACTATGTACATTGATTTGTTCTAATTTAAGAAAAATCATGGAGTTTTTTTCATATTAGCACATAAAGAGTTACCTCATCTAACTGCCGTCTGATACTTCATTTTATGAGTAAATCAAATTAACTTGAATTCTTTTTTTTACTGGTAGACACTTAGGTTGTTTTCTAATCTTTTTCTAATAAAGTAGAGTTTTTTAAAGCTTAGCAAAGTTTCTAAAATATATGTACTACTCTAACACTTCTTTCCCCTTGAGAAATAATGCTGTTTTTTAACTTACAAACAAAAGTTTCATTTAATACACTTTTTTCTTTAATCACATCTTTATTTTATTTTATTTTATTTTTTGTCCTGCAATTTCGGTTTTCAGATTTTAGCATGTGGATTTTATTGGATTTTCTTTAAAAATCTTTCTTACATGTTTTATCTGTTTTTTAAAAAAAACTTTTTTCCTTTTATTTTATTTAGTTTACTTTTCAGTACTGTTGTATTTTCCTTCTATTTTTATTCATGATTGTTCTAATTTGTGTTGCCCCTAATGTTGACTTCACAACTGAGAGATTTTTTTTTTCCTTCTGCGTCTTTCCTGTGTTCTGCTAACTCATGCATTGTCACTGGAATCTACTATCTCTTTCCTGAATTCTTATTTCTGGGCTTTGAATTGCTGATTTATGTCACTTCTTGTTGCATTACTATTTTCTTATTGAATAACAACATATTTGGTCACAATTTATATCTGCTCCTTTAAACCATTTTTCTTTTTCTACTGTGTGTTTTTTTTGTGTTCATCATTTATTTTCCTTTTTCCTTTTTCACCCCAGTATTTTCCTATACGTCTTTTGCCAGTTTCCAAATTTGTGTTGAGTCCTATGACAAACATTTTACAGAAACATTGTGTGAGACAGAAAATGTTAGGGTATTATTAAATTAAGGCATCATTTCCTAACTTTACTATTGAAATAAATTATTATATTCAGAATACACTTTTATATTTGGGTATATGTCTTAAAATCTCTTAGCTTAGTGGTCCCGCTTGTTCAACTTGACCTTCATCAACCAATGCTATCTTAAGATAATAAAAAGAAGAGGCATTGAATACATTCGAGAAAAAAGAATTGATTTATTCCAACTCAGGGTTAGAACTATGCCTCTTAACTCTTAGTTAAAAAATACTTCAATGAATAATAAAGACAATCCTTAAATGCTACTGAACATATAAGCATGTTATAATAAAATATGTCAGAATTATTCTGTCTATTACAAAAAAATAAGATCCTTGCTAGAAGTACTAGTTGAATTGAAAACTGGGGTAATGTGATTCAGTAAAAATCGTTTTAGAATTCTTGTAACTATTACGTGATTGTGCTAACATGTATTTTTGGATGTCTCTTTTAATAGAACAATTAATACCCGTATTATGATTACCTGTTTATACCAATGTAGCCACATTACTTACTTTTTGTGGGGGGTATTGCCCTTTGAGATTCTGATGTAAGACCTCTGACACATTGATTTACCCAAACTTTTTGAGGATATACAGGTTATATTACTTTTTCCAAGATAGGAATTTCTGCACCAACTCACACAATCTCAACCTATGTCACTTCAGATTTTTAAGATTTAAAAAATCTATACCACTGCAGTCAGAAGCTTTTGGAATCTACCATTTAAACTAATAATTTTCCTGTTACTGAAAAGGGAGTTAGGCAAAGAGCAAACAGACCTTGATGGTGATCCCAACGACCATGTTCATTTGAGGATGAAATAAAATGAAATAAAATTTTAAAAAAAACACAATGAAAACCAAAATGAAATGTAAGATCGCTAAGGCAATTTTCTGTCTCTCTGACCTATTTTGAGAAAGAACCCTCTAGAATCCATATAAATATCTCCTCTGTGGGAGGGCGCTCCACTGGAATTTCCTTTAAACACTACAAGATATTGGATTTCCACATTGATAAATTAGTCATATTAAATATAATCTTTCTCTTCTTCCTTTGCCTGTGCCTGGAGAGTTTGACCAAGAAGCCCCAATAATTTTTGCCAAAACTCATCTCAACCTTTATAATAGTATGTTAGCATAGGCCTATGAAAAAATCCTTTATTTAAAAGGAATGAATATAACCAAAGATAACCTACTTCTGAAATTCTTTTACTATAGAAGTATTTGGATTTTTTAAAAAATATTTGTTAATATATAAGAATTTATTTTCAAATAATTAATGGAATATTTCTGCATTTATAAAACTGTAACAGTGAATTGTAAGGAAAGATTAAGTTGAAATAGAAAGCATATATAAAATGCAAAATAAAAATTGTTAAAGTAAAGTAAAATAATGATGGTAGTAATAATGATAGGGACGGAAGGCAGAGAAATTCTAGGCAGAAAAATGCTGAGTCCCTGGCAAAGCCCCACCCTCAAGCCTGGGACCCTGTGGCTCAAATTGAGAATATGCATTCTTGTTTTCATGCTGGAATGCGGCCTGTTTTAAAACCACCCATAGCCCGCCCTACTTCCCCCATCCTGTACCCATAAAAACCCCTGACCCGACTGGGTTCAGAACAGAGATGGGGAGAAGGGGAGAAGCAGCTGGACGTCCGAGACTGTGGTTTGACTTCAGAGAGAAGCAGCATGACTTCAGAACAACAGCTTGATGCCATTGCTTTCAATTTTATGCCATAAAATTGAGTCTCAGTCCTGGAGTGCCAGCTCTGCTCAATCCAGATTTGCACACAATCTCTAGGTAATCTCTTTCAGTCCTATGGCTTTATATACCATCTTTGTATTGGGGACTCCCTGATTTCTATCACTAATACAGACATCTCCCTTCAACTCCACTCTCATTAAACAAAGTGATATTATAGATATCTAATAAGAAACTGCAAGTTAACTTGACCTGAAACAAATTCTTGTTGTTTCTCTATTTAGACCTGCTGAACTGATGGTTTTCTCAGTCTTAGAAAGTAGTCACTCTATTCAGCAAGTTATTTAGGCAGAAAATCTTATTGGCTGTCTATTCCTTTGTCTTTTGGCAAATCCTATTAGCTGTTGGTTAGAAATGTAAATATAATACCTGCCATTTCTCAAAGCTATGACCTTGGTTAGGCCACACCATCCTCTCTTGTCTAGAATAGTAAGCTTCCTCCAATCACACACTTACCCTGCTAGTCTCCAAGGAGCCAGAGTGACCCTTCTGAAGTCACATATAATTCTGATCCTGTTGCTCATCTCCTCAAAGCCCTGTAATGGCTTCCTATCTGCCCCCTCCTCACTTCCTATCCTCATCTCCTACCAGCCTCCCTTGTTTTCTCCAGCAGTATGCCTCCTTGCAATTCTCTAAACACGATATATGAGGAGAAGCCTCCCTAGAGCCTTCTCATTTATTTCTTCCGTTGGAACTGATATTCCCCAAGTATTTGCGGCCTCATTTCCTTCAGGTTTGGCTGACATATCATCCGCTATCAAACAGACTTTGCCCGATTGTACATCTTTATTTTCTTACTCTGCTATATTTTATTCATGGCCCTCACATTATGCAATTTTACTGTTTCTTGTTTATTGTTTCATTGTGTACCCTATACCCGTAGAATGTGAATTCCATGAGAAGACTTTTCTGCTTTGAACACTGTCATATCACAAGTGCCTAAAACTGTACATGAACAATAATAATAATAGCTGCTAAATTGTAAATAAAAATGTGTGTGTGTGTGTGTGTATATATATATATATATATCTCCCAGTATATCCTGAGAAATATTTTGATATGTATATATAATATATATGTATGCAGTTTTACAAAATATAAACATTCATTAATACATGCATGTGGGAATATATCATAAAAATAGAGGTTATCTCTAATCAGTATAATTCCATTTTTTCATATTTCTAAGATTTTTTTAAGGAACACATTTTTAAAATAAGGACATATCTTAGTAACATTTTCTACAGATAAATGAAAAAGAAAAATAAAGGATAATTAATTGGAACATGAATATACAACCATCAAATTGTTTTGAAGATAGAGGACCTGGGATACCTGTACTCTTATATGGTACCAAGGAGTCCTTCTCTAAGGCTTCTTTTTAAATCTGTTCAGTAGAAGCACCCTAAATGGAAAAATGTCTCAAAAGATTCCACCATTGAATATCTTTAGATGGGATCCAAGCTAGACTTATTTTACTGAAACTGACCCCTTATGCATTGCAGTGATAATAGTGATATGATCCATCAAATACTTTTCATTAGGAGTTTAGCATATAATAGTTTGAGTTTTTCTCCTTTCAAGGGATAGTGGTGGTTAAAAAAGAGGTTGAATAAATAGTTATAAAAGGTACTAGACAAAGTTAGAAAAGTTAGAATGTTTTTCAGGCAATGAAGAATGCATGCAAAATGGTAGAATTTTATATATCAGTGCGAACTGCTAATCAAGAACCTTAGATTATTTGGAATTTGAGGCTTTCCTTGGTCACCTTCAATCCACTATAAGTAGATGGCTACCTCTCTAACTGGCTGTTACACTGTGAACTGGGAGGAAGGGCATGGTACTAACTTCCTGTCTTTGAGAGCTTACAAAATCTGAAAAGAGAGAAGGAATAGTGTTCTGTTAGAATTCTCATTTAATATTTTGCACATGTCTTCAAAGAGACAACTCCAAGGGAGATTATTAAAATTTTATCTTTCATGGTTATGTGAAAATGTTAATTCACTTACCAAAGAGAATATTATGCACACATTTAGTTTAATATTGAAATGCCATAGAAGATGTTAGCATTTGAGATTTTCATTCACTTATTACCTTGCACAAAGATAGTAACTTCAAAATTATCATATTACAATGTTGTAAAACAAAGATAGCACATTTCAACAAAAGAAAACCAGGGAGATGTCTTTAAGAGCAATGGGAGAGGAAGCACCCTCTAGGACTAGAAATGTTGCTTTGTATCTGAGACTATAAACTAAAGACAAGTTCCTACTGATGTGTCGAAAAACAAGAGCAAAACCAAGTTTTATGCATCCTGAAACTCAGACTCTTTAGGGAACCCACTCTAAGAAAAATAATATAAACTTACAAATATATAATTATACACAGTGCCTTTGAAGGGGGTCTTTGCAAGTCAGTATCTCTAAATCGTGTCATTTTAGCTTCCTGATAACTCTTTTTCTGGCAGAATGTTATTTTCCAGGGCCTGTTCCCAAAGGCCTAAGATATAATGAAAATTTGCATTACAGATGTAAGTGTAATCCTTTAAATCACCAGTGACTTTTAGACCATGACTCAAGCTCTCTAGTTATTCCTTTGCATTAATGGAAAAAGAAAGAAAAGAAACCCTTTATACAAAATAAAGTAATTAATTTGTTCAGAGTCATTCTGTCAGGAAAACAGTATAACCATGAAAACTTAAATTTGATATAGAAGGGAAGAAGAAGGAAAAAAAAAAACTCTGACAACATTAATAAATACTAAAAATGCAAATGCCAACAACTTGAGATTAACACGGGTATGCAAATCACTATCTGTCTAGGGTCTAAAAGATATTAGCAAAAGATTACACAAAAAGTAGGTATTCAAGACTTCTTATAAATTCAGGTTCTGCTACTCACTTCATTAGATTGTCAAGGGAATCACTGTTTCTAAAGGAATTCTGCTGTAGGCACATATTTTTATTCTCCTGATATGGTAATAGAAAATCGGTAAAATTTAGAATGTGCCCTAGGCACTTTAAGAAGTGTTGGATTTTGGTTACTGTCAAAGTAAAAAATGCACCAGATAAAGTTAAACAGACAATGAAGACTTTATTTAAGACTATTTCAATAGGGGAGAATGACTGAACTCAACTTTATTGAAACAAAAAAACATGGTTTTTAAGTGCTGAGGTGAGCTAGTGGGAAAGTACTAGAGGGCATTAGAAGAGGGTTAATCAGTGGGATGTGCAGAGCACATTGAGTAATTCCCCAGTTTGCGAATGTTTTTCACAGTGATTGGGCCATCTGTGTTTGGAAATTGGTGCCCATTGAAGTTAGGTTTTTGCCTTCATACTTACATTGGGAGAATGGAAACACTATCTCTTTTGATGTTAACATATTAAAGTGATTATTTCCCCAGGCCTTGAGAAAACCGTAATATCCTGGATTATAAAACTGGTAAGAGGCTGGAAGAAGATTTCTTTATGTTTCAAAGGGGCAGATACAAAAAATTGCAAGTTTTCTACAGCAACTAACTGCTTTAAGAAAAGAGAAGTCAAGGCCTATGGCCAGGGGAAAAAAAAAACAAAACCTGTCTAAACTTTAGTCATGCTGAAGAAAGTTAAGGCTATCTTGGTCAAGGCTAATAATTTTGAATTTGTATTTCATACATAAATTGGTTTAGATATATTAGTAACATTCTTTCATGTTTTTAAAAATCTTTTGCTGAAATTGGATCACTGCAACCTCCACCTCCCAGGTTCAAGTGATTCTCCTGCCTCACGACCCTAGTAGCAGAAATTACAGGCATGCACCACCACGCCT